>NC_039300.1:3318201-3618201 GCF_003368295.1 Carassius auratus | reverse complement strand
GATCGCCTGAACAAAGTGTGCGCTTCGTTTTGAAACACGCAGAGAAAGACTTGATGAAGGGATATTTTAAAAACTACATTTTTTTTTGCCTGGAAGAGCATTTCATATCATCAGGTGACCAAGATGATGGGAGTTTTGGTTCCTTGCCGCTGTCGCCTCTGGCTCGTTTAGTTGGGGTCACTTCATCTACAGCGATATCATTGACTTGATTGCAAATAAATGCACAGACACTATTTAAACTGAACAGAGATGACATCACTGAATTCAATGATGAACTGCCTTTAACTATCATTTTGCATTATTGACACACTGTTTTCCTAATGAATGTTGTTCAGTTGCTTTGACGCAATTTATTTTGTTTAAAGCACTATATAAATAAAGGTGACTTTGACCAAGATAATATCGAGTTTTGTTATCTCGATATTGATAATATCGTTACATCTCTAGTTGTTACTAATCGTAGTGCAATGAGGCAGAGTATCTTACCATCCTCAGTCTGTTCGCAATCTCTCGCAATGTGTCCCTGCTCTCCACACCTGTAACAGAACAGATCTACAGAGGGAAAGTGCAACTTAGTTAAGACTGCATCGGTCTCGAAGGAGCGCTATTTAAATAACTGGAGAAGCCCTACCCTTTCCTCGTCCCCGGCCCCGGCCACGACCTCGACCAGCATTAGGACAGTTCTTGATCCAGTGTCCAGAGCGGCCACATCCAAAGCACTCGCTGGTACTCATGTCCATTATCTGTGGAGATAAAGCCACACACTTTGGTTTCATTCATGCTAACCACAGAGTGCTCACTGCAGGTGTGAACGATCTCATTACGCTTATTACAAACAGTTTTGGGAAGGTTTCTTTGGAAATGTAATAGCTTACAGATTAAGGGTTACTCTGTTTAAAGTGTAATAAGTAGTGTATTTCAATTGCTTTATTAATGTAACTGATTACATTTGATTACTTTTCAAAATTTTAATCGACTGTCAATCATTTTGAAACATGTAAAGCTTAATCTTACAGAAGTACTCAACACTGATAACAGTCACACTTTCAAAATCCATCATGACTTGAATAAAGATTAATAATAATCATTTCATTTTACAGCACAGCCACCACAAAATCAGACTTTAGCAGCTATTTTTACTTTGAGATCAACAGATCGTTCAGAGGTTAAATACAGGTGTAAAATCATAAGAAACTGTGTAATAGCTATGATGCCATTTTTAAAACCAAATCTTTAATAAAAAGTTCATTTTAAATATAAAGCATATAAACAAACCCAAATAGGAAATAAAACGGTTATCGAAATAAACATGTCCTATTCTCTGTCCTAAACTCTTGAAACACTGGGGTCTCACATTTTAGAGCAGTCACTGCAATTTGGGAGAGAAACCTCAGTATATGGAACAGATTACGGTTACACGTATTTTGTAATTTAATTATGTAATTTTGTTACATGTTTCCAGTTAACTTACTCCCCAACACTGATTACAAGTTCAAATATGGGGTAATGTCAAGCTCCCAAGACTAACATTACCAAATAACTTTACACAGGGAGTTTATATTCAGTTTTATTTTCATTGTGATATTTTTATGACAATTAAGCCAAGGATTTATCTGCATTCATACAACATGCAGTATAACTCCTCAAAAATCCCCTTTCAGTGAAAACTCATGTCAGACACCATCTTTCTAGCACAACCCTGTAAAAACTTGATTTTTTAAGTGGAAACAATTCAAAGAAACAAAAAGGGAGCACTTTTCAATCTCATGTAAGGGATCTACTGTAATGGGAAAGCTGATGGCACATGGCACACAGCTAACACATGGTCCTAGCACCAATGCTACTGCTAAAGGCTAACACATCTAACAAAATGTACAGGGTTTTTATTGGAAACAACTAATAAACACTCATAACTGTATTTAAAAACGGGTTTCATGAAGGCCCAGACTGTTACATGCTGGTTTAACACCAGTAACAGTTACTGATCGACAGATCATTTATTATCTGAAACCAAAAATGCAGGCCATAAGTGAAATTGCTCTTATCAGGGATGCACTAACACAGTATGAAATTAGCCGGATTAACACGTGTTTAGAGATGTACAGAGGTTAAATGACACATGCTTGAAGGAAAGTCACATGCGTAAATGTTCCGCAGCCTTTGAACCTCAACACTGGGCCTCATCGTTCATTTTCAAGCAAAAAAACTTCACACAACACTCAATTCTATCGCTAATCTGCCGCGATGTGAGTTTTTATGAACTGCTGTGCGATTTATTTCTGCAATTGCACATGTGCACGTGTACTTTTATGAGACTTTCCCGCGCAGGCACGAGCTGCAGCAGGCCTCAGTTAGCACAACGTGTGTGATTAAACACACTCAACGCACATACAAACCGTGCGGTTAACATAATTACAACTAGCATTAAATACGTAACAGATCACGGAAATAATATGGACAAAATCCATTGGAAATGTGAGTTTATCGCTGATAATATGTGTACTCACCTATAGCGAACACTAGCCTGTTAGCTGTGACCCACGGCTGTTTACTCCTCCCTTCAGCACTGCGCATGAATCCACTGAGCGACAGATACAGTAGCCAATAAGAGCTCGCTATTCAGAGCGGGATGTCCAATGAGGATCGAAGGCTTGGAGACGCCCCTCCATTCTGCCCAAAGACACACGGGCCTGCCCACACAGCAACAACACCGCTGTGAAATTCATCAGAGCAACGCTTCTGTTACTGTGGCGTTATATAGTCTGTTAGTACAGAGAACTACTGAAATAAATAACACGTGTACTTCTCCAAACATTATATGTGGTAGGTTTATTTAATCAGCGTTCAGTTGTGAGGTATAACTCAAATTGACAGAGATATATTAATTATTTTAAGCAGCAGTTCCAAAATCACACATTTGTTCCCGGATAAAGCAACATTTAACAGTTGGTCCTCAAATCTAGTGGCTAAACTTTTACTATAATAAATGAACTATGCGGTAGGGCTTGAGCAGAGCCTCGAACTCAGCATACTTATTATTTAGGTCATTTTTTACATGGTATAAATAGAGTAGTATGGTAGAATTATATTTTGAATTCAGACATTATTTTATGAAATGATACATTTAAAAAACGGTGGCTACAAACATTTGTTCAGTCTTATCGAAAAACCTGCATTCCATCAATTGTTCATTTCCATGGCTTTTCATCATAGTACACCTACATTAGCAATATGACCATGCTTTAAACAACATTGCAGAATAATACATAATTAAGACGAATATAAAAAAAATAGGTTTAAAATTCTTACCCCTTTAAAAGTACCCTCAGACACTCAAATATCAGTGTGTGTGTGTGTGTGTGTGTGTTTATGAGAGAGAGTGAGAGAGAGAGAGACAGAGAGAGATAATCATCTTCACATCTTGACATCTTAACCAAAACAAAACCAAATTTTTTGCATGCAATTTGGCATGAAGGTCTGCTGAAACTACTAGTATCAGGTATTGGGGGTAAAACATACAATATTGTAAAAACAATGTATTCAAACAATCAATGCGCAATTAAAATTGAAAACAAACAAACATAATTCTTCGCTCAAGGGCGGGATGTGAGGCAGGGCTGTCCACTATCACTGACCCTCTTCAATATTGAAATTAATGAATTGGCAAAACTCATAGAACAATCAGCAGCACCTGACCTATATATAAACATAAAGTTTTTGCTGTTTGCAGATGATCAGCAGAACAGAAGAGTGTCTACAACAGAACCTAGACTTCCTGCACACGTTTGAATATGCCACAAAGTACTTCAGGCTAAAAATAAATGCAACTGGTAAGCTAAATTTGGCTGTCAATGAACTGAAAGAGGAGGCAGCAAGGACATTTTATGCCATCAAAAAATCTATCCAAATTGAAATACCAATTAGAATCTGGCTCACAATATTCCAGTCTGTCATGGAACGATTGCATTATATGGCAGTTAAATGTGGGGTCCTCTCCTTATCATGAATTTGAAAAGCAGGACAAAAAATGTATTGAAGCCCTGCATGCTGAGTTCTGTAAGAGTATCCTCAGAGTATAGAGGAACACACCAAACAGCTGCCCTAACTATAAACACATTAGAAAGACATTTTATCCAAAATTTTAAACACTTTACCCAGACTTCAAAATTATAAACAATAAGTCAACAAATCTATGATGCACCCACAGACACACCACTGAATTTTAAATCGTTCATAGAATAATAAATGTTGGATTTAATAATAAAATGTTGGATTTTAATTATATATAAATGCATGTCACATGAATAGCACAACATTGTCTTCACTTCTGGGTCTGCTGATATGTTTTCTGGTGCACCAATAACAATAACAAAGAGAACACGCCAGCAGTGTCATACGTCAGCAGCGTCACTGCAGTGTTGTGAACACCCTCACAACAGACACGGAAGAGAAGACAATGCTGAATAAAGTCGTAGTTTTTGCTATTTTTGGACCAAAATGTATTTTCGATGCTTCAACAAATTCTAACTGACCCTCTGATGTCACATGGACTACTTTGATGATTTTTTTCTTACCTTTCTGGACATGGACAGTATACCATTCATACATTTTCAATGGAGGGTCAGAAAGCTCTAGGACTAAATCTAAAATATCTTAAACTATCTCCCGAAGATGAACAAAGGTCTTACGGGTTTGGAACGACATGAGGGTGAGTCATTAGTGACATAATTTTCCTTTTTGGATGAACTAACCCTTTAAAGAAGTGTGTGAACTTGCAAGCACTATGTCAGACACTGTAATATGCTCTGGTCCCCTCCCTGCTTACCGTGGTGATGAGATACATCGCTCAATGGCTGGATGTCTAAGTGGTGCCTGCTGAATAAAACAGGTTTCATAAACAATTGGATGAGCTTTTGAGGCAGACCTGATCTGTGGAAGAGATAGTCTTCATCCCCCCTGGGGTCGTGCCACTCCTCTATCTAGAAATATGGCACAAATTCTTAGAGTTTGTACTTGACTAACTGGGGCCCAGGTCAGGAAGCAGACAGACTCGCTAAACCGACCGTCTGCTAGCTGTCTCACATCACAGACATCAGTTAATTCTCAGCACATAGAGACTCTTTCAACTAGATATCACACTTTAGAGACTGTGTCTGTTCCCCGAACTAGAAAAAAAAAAAAAAAAAAAAAAAAAAAAAAACCGTCCAAACCAGTTTAAAAGTAACAATTTAATTGAGGTTCAAAAAATAAAAAACAGATGCAAAATGGATAAACAAATGATAAAGCTTGGCTTATTGAATACCAGGTCCCTTTCTACGAAAGCACTTTTTGTAAATTATATGATCACTGACCATAACCTAGATATGCTCTATTTGCCAGAAAACTGGCTAAAACCTGATGATTACATTATTTTAAATGAGTCTACCCCCCAAGATTACTGTATCTTATATCTCAGACCATTATTTAGATTTCTGCAAACTTCATATAGCTAAAAAAGTAAATTCTACTTCTTGTAATACCTCTCATTATGTTTGGGGGGTTAATGTTTAAATCTCTTGTATGTTCAATTATTTTGGGAGCAATAAACTCAAGTAAACTTGCCAAAGTGGTTCCTGTCTGAACTAGAGGTATTCCGTATAGCTTGGCAGGAAAGTAACCTATACTACAGAAAAGCATTAAAAACTGCTATATCTTATTACTTTCTATTTTTTTCTTATTTTAGAAGACAAACATAACCCCAGGTATGTATTCAATACAATGGCTAAATTGATGAAAAATAAAGCATCAAATAGTGTTGACATTTCCCAACAGCACAGCAGCAGTAATTACTTAAACTACTATAAACTACTTTACTTATAAGATCGATACTATTACAGATAAATTGTAACCATGCAGCTGTCAGCTACAGTATTGCATCACTATAGATCCCCTGAGGAACAGTTCCACTCATTCTCTACTATAGGAGAGGAAGAATTGTATAAACTTGTTAAATTATCTAAACCAACAACATGTATGTTAGACCCTATTCCATCTAAGCTCCTAAAAGAGGTGCTTTCAGATGTCATAGATCCTCTTCTGACTATTAATAGTTTATCATTGTAATTATGATATGTCCCCAAAACCTTCAAACTGGCTGTTATTAAGCCTCTCATAAAAAAAAAAAAAATTATAAAAAAAACACAACTTGACCCCAGAGAAGTTAATAGTTAATTACAGACCGATCTCGAATCTCCCTTTTCTGTCTAAGATACTAGAAAAGGTAGTATCCTGACAATTATATTTCCTCTTACAGAAAAATGGTATCTGTGAGGATTTCCAGTCAGGATTTAGACCTATATTAGTACTGAGACTGCTCTCCTTAGAGTTACAAATGCCCTGCTCTTATCATCTGATCATGGTTGAAGAAAACTTTGTTTGCATTAACGAAAGTTAATATATAAAATAGGCCAGCGTAGCATCTGCACACTCATTCTGTTTTTTGGAGCCGAATGCAACATCTCTCTATGAGAAGTTGTGATCATTCACCTCTCAATTCTTCATTGTAGATCTAAGGCATGATCAGTGGTCTCTCCCTACTCATACACAGATATCCCTGGGTGCTTCAACGGTGAGCTTTAAAAGAGTACAGTTTATCCGAGAGCTACATGGATAAAATTGTGTGTTACATCATGCCTTTCTGTCCATGTGTTTCTGGTTGTGGTAGGCACGTTTCGAAAGACACAAGTGTTGTATTCTGTGTTTAGGGCATGCTCATGCTGATGCAGCACTTGTGGATGGTTCGTGCATCGCTTGCGAGGTACTTACTATTGGCACGCTGCACTCACGACGCATGGTCTTCGTCAAAAGACCCAGAGTCACCACGGCTGCTTGCCGCTCTGGTCCTTCCACCTCCGGGTACAAGGCCAAAGTGATGTGTACTGTGGAAGAACAGGGACAAACAGGATCAGTTTCACCAGAGCATTCTCCACAAGCTTCCTGTTCTTCCCTTGTGTTTACCAGTTGAGTTTTGGGATGAGTTTGAGTTTTGAGGACTCTGGACGTGCTCAATTTGTCATTCGGGGCTCGTGAGAAATGAGCTGTTGATCTCAGCATCGGAAAGTGGGGTTGAGCCATCGGCAGCAGATAACTCAGCTGAGCGAGCACCTATGAGTGGTGTGCTTCAGTCCGAGGCTGATGCTGAGATGGCAGCCGTGCTTGCCCATGCAGCCAAGAGTATCAGGGTAGAGCGGTCTCCCCTACAAGTAGCATCCAGCCTGCATGCCATGTCCATCCTGCAGGTTCTACTACATTGAAAAACTGCACAAGGGTGGTCCCAACCCAGAGGTACTGCAGGAACTGCGCTCGGTGACTGACTTTGCCGTCTGGGCTACGATGTCAACTTTAGTGGTCCATGAACGCCACCTGTGGTTCAACCTGGCTGAGAGGCGGGAAGGCGAGAAAGTACGCTTTATTGACGCCTCAATTTTCAGGTTGGTCTCTTTGGTTACATCATGGAAGAACTTTCCCAGCAGTTCTCCATGGTGAAGAAGCCAATGGAGACCATCAAACACATCCTGCCTCAGTGTGGCTCATGTCCTGCTCCTGCACCCCCGAATCAGCAGCCTTGTCTGCTCATTGCCAGGGGCAGCCCCCTGCAAGGACCGCTGAGGCCCTGCAACAGCCCAAGCCTTCAGTCAAGCCTGACCAACGGCACACCACTTTCAGAAAGGTTGCACCTCCTGCTTGTCATCAGGGCACAATGAGTCCTCTCAAGGCTTCAAAGTGTTCCTGAGACGGTCTACCCAGGAGGAGGGACCATTGATCTAAGACAAGCACAAGTTGGTCCGGAAGGACAACACAGTGACAGCTGCATACATCTCTGCATTCCAGTCATATCCCGAGTGACCTCAATTGTGTAGCGTATCTCCTGAGGTCTCGCTGAGAGACGAGTGAAGGCTTCACCACAAGACAGTTCAGATGATTTGGTGTCAGTTCGGCCAGGCACAGGTGGACCAGCTCAAAGCTCAAAGCTGGCCCGGGAGCCTAATCAAGTATGCATTTCCCCCAGTGAGCCTCATTGCACAACTCATGTTCATGGCATCAGTTCCTCCCTGGCGTATTCCCATAAGGAAGGATGTCCTTTCTCAAAGGAAAGTCACAATTTGCCATCTCTACCCATATCTCTGGAACCTTCATGTGTGGACCCTGGATGCAACCAGGAGAAACTTAAAGACCTTTCACCAGCCATGGTGAATACTGTTATTCAGGCCAGAGGCCCCTCGACAAGGAAGTTGTATGAACTGAAGTGGAGCATTTTTGTGAATTTGTTCTCTTCTCAATGGAAGGACCCTCAGAGATGTGGTATCGGAAGTGTGCTCTCCTTCCTCCAAAGAGGCCTAGACGGGCTGGGGCTGGGGGTGAAGAAGCACAATCTGGTTATCAGGTTACTCAGAGGCACCTCAGAGGTTGAACCATGTCTCCATCCCTCTTGGTATCTCACTGTGGTCTTGCAGACTTTACAGAGAGATCCGTTTGAGCCCCTTCAGTCAGTTGACTTCAGTGCCCGCTGCATGAAGACTGCCCTCCTGACTGCGCTCACTTCTGTGAGGGTGGGGGATCTTCAAGCCATCTCCATTAATGAATCATGTCTGGAGTTCAGGTCGGCAGACTCTCAAATTGTCCTGAGACCTCGGCCTGGATATGTGCCCAAGGTTCCCAACACTCCTGCATTGCAATCTATCCCCTTCCAGGAAGGGGACCCTGATCTTTCTCTGTTGTGCCCAGTGCGAGCCCTATGCACATACCTAGATCGCATTCAGAGTTGAGGGTTCACTCCACCTGGGGCATGGCTGTGGTGAATGGGGCGTCTCTAGCAGATATCTGTAAAGCTGCAGGTTGGGCTACACCTAATACATTTGCTAGATTTTATAATCTGCGAATGGAACCAATTTCCTCTAGAGTCCTGAACATCAGTTCTTCGACTCAGGAAACTGGCAGGGTGTAAAGCTTGCTACCAGTGCCTCTCCCCTCAAGGTGGTTTTGTGCTTTTTTCAGTCAAGCTCAGATTCCTTCACGTAAGTACTTTACTTAGCATAGTTTGACAGAGGAACTTGCTATTAGAACTCATTACGAGTTGAACTCTTGTATTAGGGTAGTGCTCCACATCTAGCAGCTCCTCTTGAGGCCCCATGTGTATTCTCCACTTTATTCCCCCTGAGGCTCAGTGTTAACATAGATAGACATTCTGCTGATAGGTTCTGGGTTTTGGTAGAACTTCCCTTAGGCGAAGCCCACCTCATTAACTTGCCTATGTGGTACTTCCTTTGTATGTCCATAGTCGGATCTTCACATATTTTTCAGTGATGACATTCTACTATGTTGTTCATTGACATTGTACGTAAAATATGCAGTGAGTCAGGGAACTTAACAGTGACCAAATTTGTTTACATGATCTACTGATTCACGAGCCCGGGAGCTAGGGAGCTGATTGAGATGCACCCTTGGTCATACGTTGCCTTTCTGGGGATATTTTGTATTAGATATTGTCTGCTGATGAGAAGTTTGCCGTATATCATAATAATAAAAAGCATGTTCGACAGCAATATATATATATATATATATATATATATATTAAATTACCACATCAAACGTGACGTGCTAACATGGATGCAGCTGAAGCCGCCGGGTTTGCTTCAGGGAATTTTTTTTTCTTTAAAAGCTTCCCAAACCTCGACAAGACGCACTCCTGTTTCTCACATAATCCGTCTGCAGTGCATATGCAGTCTGTGTGCGTTACGTACACAAAATTAATAGAATGCATAGTCGATATAAAAAACTGGACGACAAGTAATTTCTTACTGCTAAATTCTAAAAAAAAAAACAGAGGTGTTAATTATAGGACCTAAAAACTCTGCATGTAATAACCTAGAACACTAAGACTTGATGGCTGCTCTGTCAATTCTTCGTCATCATTTAGGAACCTAGGTGTGCTATTTGATCGCAATCTTTCCTTAGAAAGCCACATTTCTAGAATTTGTAAAACTGCATTTTTTCCATCTCAAAAATATATCTAAATTATGGCCTATGCTCTCAATGTCAAATGCAGGAATGTTAATCCATGCATTTATGACCTCAAGGTTAGATTATTGTAATGCTTTTTTTGGAGGTTGTTCTGCACGCTTAGTAAACAAACTACAGCTAGTCCAAAATGCAGCAACAAGAGTTCTTACTAGGACCAGGAAGTATGACCATATTAGCCCGGTCCTGTCAACACTGCACTGGCTCCCAATAAATTGTATAGATAATATTATAAATAATATTAAATAATAATAAATAAATAATATTATAAATATTGCTTATTACTTATAAAGCCCTGAATGGTTTAGCACCTCAGTACTTGAATGCGCTCCTTTTACATTATAATCCTCTACGTCTGCTACGTTCTCAAAACTCAGGCAATTTGATAATACCTAGAATATCAAAATCAACTGCGGGCGGCAGATCCTTTTCCTATTTGGCGCCTAAACTCTGGAATAACTTACCTAACATTGTTCAGGAGGCAGACACACTCTTGCAGTTTAAATCTAGATGAAAGACCCATCGTTTTACCTGGCTTACACATTACATACTAATATGCTTTTAATATCCAAATCCGTTAAAGGATTTTTAGGCTGCATTAATTAGGTAAACCGGAACCGGGAACACTTCCCATAACACCAGATGTACTTGCTACATCATTAGAAAAATGGCATCGACACTAATATTAGTCTGTTTCTCTCTCATTCCAAGGTCACCGTAGCCACCAGATCCAGTCTGTATCCAGATCAGAGGGTCACAGCAGTCATCCGGATCCAGTACGTATCCAGACCAGAGCGGAAAGCAGGAAGAACTTCTACATCCCTGAAAGACAGCGGAGACCAGGACAACTAGAGCCCCAGATACAGATCCCCTGTAAAGACCTTGTCTCAGATGACCAACAGGACAAGACCACAGGAAACAGATGATTGTTCTGCACAATCTGACTTTGCTGCAGCCTGGAATTGATATATATATATATATATATATATATATATATATATATATATATATATATATATATATATATATATATACAGTATTGTTCAAAATAATAGCAGTACAATGTGACTTACCAGAATAATCAAGGTTTTTCGTATATTTTTTTATTGCTACGTGGCAAACAAGTTACCAGTAGGTTCAGTAGATTCTCAGAAAACAAATGAGACCCAGCATTCATGATATGCACGCTCTTAAGGCTGTGCAATTGGGCAATTAGTTGAATTAGTTGAAAGGGGTGTGTTCAAAAAAATAGCAGTGTGGCATTCAATCACTGAGGTCATCAATTTTGTGAAGAAACAGGTGTGAATCAGGTGGCCCCTATTTAAGGATGAAGCCAACACTTGTTGAACATGCATTTGAAAGCTGAGGAAAATGGGTCGTTCAAGACATTGTTCAGAAGAACAGTGTACTTTGATTAAAAAGTTGATTAGAGAGGGGAAAACCTATAAAGAGGTGCAAAAAATGATATGCTGTTCAGCTAAAATGATCTCCAGTGCCTTAAAATGGAGAGGAAAACCAGAGAGACGTGGAAGAAAACGGAAGACAACCATCAAAATGGATAGAAGAATAACCAGAATGGCAAAGGCTCAGCCAATGATCACCTCCAGGATGATCAAAGACAGTCTGGAGTTACCTGTAAGTACTGTGACAGTTAGAAGACGTCTGTGTGAAGCTAATCTATTTTCAAGAATCCCTCGCAAAGTCCCTCTGTTAAAAAAAGGCATGTGCAGAAGAGGTTACAATTTGCCAAAGAACACATCAACTGGCCTAAAGAGAAATGGAGGAACATTTTGTGGACTGATGAGAGTAAAATTGTTCTTTTTGGGTCCAAGGGCCACAGGCAGTTTGTGAGATGACCCCCAAACTCTGAATTCAAGCCACAGTACACAGTGAAGACAGTGAAGCATGGAGGTGCAAGCATTATGATATGGGCATGTTTCTCCTACTATGGTGTTGGGCCTATTTATCGCATACCAGGGATCATGGATCAGTTTGCATATGTTAAAATACTTGAAGAGGTCATGTTGCCCTATGCTGAAGAGGACATGCCCTTGAAATGGTTGTTTCAACAAGACAATGACCCAAAACACACTAGTAAACGGGCAAAGTCTTGGTTCCAAACCAACAAAATTAATGTTATGGAGTGGCCAGCCCAATCTCCAGACCTTAATCCAATTGAGAACTTGTGGGGTGATATCAAAAATGCTGTTTCTGAAGCAAAACCAAGAAATGTGAATGAATTGTGGAATGTTGTTAAAGAATCATGGAGTGGAATAACAGCTGAGAGGTGCCACAAGTTGGTTGACTCCATGCCACACAGATGTCAAGCAGTTTTAAAAAACTGTGGTCATACAACTAAATATTAGTTTAGTGATTCACAGGATTGCTAAATCCCAGAAAAAAAAATGTTTGTACAAAATAGTTTTGATTTTGTACAGTCAAAGGTAGACACTGCTATTTTTTTGAACTCACCCCTTTCAACTAGTTGCCCAATTGCACAGCCTTAAGAGCGTGCATATCATGAATGCTGGGTCTCATTTGTTTTCTGAGAATCTACTGAACCTACTGGTAACTTGTTTGCCACGTGGCAATAAAAAATATACTAAAAACCTTGATTATTCTGGTTAGTCACATTGTACTGCTATTATTTTGAACAATACTGTATATACATATATATATATATATATATATATATATATATATATATATATGTATGTATATATATATATATATATATGTATGTATATTTAACAAATTAAATATTACATTATACGTTTGTAAATTAATGTGATTTCTATCAGACGTTTGGTCTTAAATTTAATGTAGGTTGTATTAAAAAGGTCTTTAAAAGTCTTATATCTTACTTGTTCATATCTGAAGACACCTTGATTAAGTCCTTGAATTTGAGGCTATTGAATTTGATGTTAGTCAAGGTGTGGGAACCCTGAAAAAGTCACTGTCATCTGGGATGGCCTGTAGGTCAGTAAAATAACAGCAACTTTCCATTTTTGGGTGAACTATCCCTTTAAAGTGCTCTAGTTGTCAAACATTACATTTGCAATACAAATGTAAAATTTATTTTAAACATTTGTTTAAAGAACTTAAAAAACAAACAAACATTTACAAATATTATTACTATTCTCAATTACATCTTTAAAATTAGGCAGAAGTCAGGAAAAAAATTAACCAGGTGTTACAGTTCAATTGAACTGTCAAGTAAAGTCCAGTCACTGTATTTAAATAGTGCTTTTTACACTACAGATTGTGTCAAAGCAGCTTTACAGTATTAAACAGAAAAATTGTGTGTCGAAGTAAAGAAAACTCCGTCGTTCTTTTCTGGCCAGAAGAATCCAGCAGTTTAATCGCAGGCTGCAACACAGGTCAGATTGTGGACTGGTCTGGTTCCTGTGGTCTTGCCTTGTCTTGATGATGAGGTCTTCGGAGGGGATCTGTCTCTGGGAGTCATCTAATTGTCCTATGGAAATAATTGTTATGCGGTCTGTTTTGAAAACAGGCTTGTGAAAGGATTCTGTAGTTTATTCTCTTTCCTCTGGAATGACAAACTCCTCTCCAAAGCGTTTCACAAGACCAGAAATGCCATAAAAGAGAGAGACCGTGCAATCTCTTCTAATCATTTAACAAAAAAACACAGAAAATATCATATAACACGCCAAAATGAAACCTAAAATTAATTATAGTAACAGCTTTTGACATTGTTTTATGGATTAAAAGAGAAGACCACGTTCCCTTCACTTAAACAGCTCTTCTCTCTCAGTCATATTCATAGAACACTCATTCATTGTTTTTATATATGTTGCACGTTTGTGTATACATACAGTTTAAATAATACATTTACTCCTTTTTTATATACAAGTATTGACAAATTTAGTCTAAATACAAATTAAACTTTTGGGAAAGTGATAATATGTCTTGGCCACCAGATATTAATTTAACATCATATTAACTCGTGGGAACATGATATTATGTCGTGGCCTCGAGATCATTTTGTCGAGGTAACAAAATCCTTACGTCGTGGCCTCCAGATGCTATGTTGAGGGAACGACATCCATTTCTTATGGCCATGACTTCTTATGGTTAGGGAACAACATATTTTTCTTGTGGCCACAAGTTTAATTCGTATACAAACCTGCGTGACCATAGAAACCCGGTATTATCAAAAATAGATGAAACATTTTTATTAACATTAAACATTTAATTTAACATTTGTATATTATTATTATTACATGAACTTATTAGGGCTATATTTTATATTTATTGTTATATATTATCACGGGTTGAAGAATCACTCGACAAGAGTTGCGTGAAATCAAAAGCCCCGGAGGGTGGATATATTGAGGATTGTGGGGTGCCTGGTGAAATGTGCTGCTCCCCTTTCTGGTGGCCGGTGCTTCCCGTGTGCTCTCCGTGCTCTTCGGTGCCAGTTAAAGTGAAAGTGGGTGTCCTGACGTGTTCCAAAGTGGGTGGGCTGTCGGTTTCTATGAAGAGATGAGACAGGGATTAGACCAGCATTGCATTCGGTTCGAGACCCTCGTTTGAGTGCAACGTGTGCTCCTTAAGAGTGTGCAGGCTGATGGGGAGCAGCTGTGACCGATCAGCCAGTGACGAGGACGTGCAGGTGTTTTCTGTTGGTTGCCAGGGCGACGCTGATTCCTCTGGGATTGCCAACCCCAAGAAGGCTCCTACCTGGGTCTTTGTCTGGGGTCTTGGGGCAGTGTGGATGGCCTCGACTTTCATGTCTTGCGGCCGGATGAGTCCTCGGCCGACTTGGAAGCCCAGGTACTTGGCCTCAGAGAGGGCTAGGTGGCATTTTCGGGGGTTGGCGTTAAGTCCAGCCCGCCGGAGCTCCGAGAGCACCCTCCGCAAATGATCCAGATGTTCGTCCCATGCCTCGGAGTGGACCACGACGTCATCCAGGTAGGCGGCCGCATAGGCCTGGTGGGGCCGCAGGAGGTGTCAAACGTGTTCAACGATGAGGGGCCGGCTTCTGCTCCCACACTTCCCGGGCCACGTCCAAGAGGCCCCGAGGTTGACGGCGAAACAGGAGCTTGAAGGGGGTGAAGCCAGTTGAGGCCTGAGGAACTTCACGAATTCCAAAGAGCATGTAGGGGATCATGAGGTCCCAGTCCTGCTTGTCCTCTGCCGCTACGCATCTTAGCATTTGCTTGAGGGTCTGGTTAAATCTCTCTACGAGCCCATCGGTTTGGGGGTGATAGACAGTGGTCTTCAACTGCTTCACCCGCAGCAGCCGGCAGAGGTCCTCCATAAGCCGGGACATGAAGGGGGTTCCCTGGTCAGTCAGGATCTCCGAGGGGAGGCCAACTCGGCTGGCCAGCAGAAACAGCTCCTGGGCGATGGACTTTGCGGTGGCCTTCCACAGGGGGACTGCTTCTGGGTACCAGGTGGCATAGTCGACGATGACCAGGATGTGCTCATGCCCTCGGGCAGACTTCGGCAATGGCCCCACTATGTCCATTCCGGTCCGCTCGAATAGCACCTCGATGAGCGGGCTGAGCGGGCTGGGGGAGGAGTCCTGGGCAACATGGCCTAACAGGTCGGGCAGGCTTGGCAAAAGCGCTTTACTTCGGCCTCCAGGCCCGGCCAGCGGAAGCGGTGGCGGATGCGTTGAGCGGTGTTGGCTGCGGTGAGGTGTCCTGCCATGGGGTGGGAATCTGCCAGTTCTAGGATGGTCTCGGTCTTGGCTTGAGGCATGACTAGTAACTTTTTCTCCTCCTCCTCCGCTGGGCGACACAATACAGCAGGCCATTCTCTACAACAAAATGTGGGAGAGGGTGGGGCCGGGGGAGGACGTCCTCTCCATCTACGACTCGCACCCGACTCCTACAGTGCTTGAGTCGGTCGTCCTCCCGCTGTTCCTTGGCGAAAGAGCCCCCTACAGCGGCCTGTTGGTACACATCATAGAACAGATTATTAGATTGGGAGGGGGCCTCACCTTCTCTTCCACTGTCGGAGACGAACAGGGCCGTTCGGCACTCCCGCCGGTACTCGATGGTGGACGATGCAGCCTGCCAGCCAGGCTCACGGAGGTGATGGTGGATCTGCGCTTGGCATGGGCTCATCTCACGGTGGGGGAACCGTCAGCCTGCTGACTGGTCGCACAGTGCCTTCGAGCGGGCGTCGCTCCTGGACCACCCTCCGTGGGAATGGCGGCAGCCGGTCCGCTGCCCCGCTGTGATGGACAGCAGCCGCCAGCTCGATCGCCTCCACTAGTTCCCGGATGTTACTTGGGTTCCTCATGCCGATGGCCTGTCAGTGGGCGCGAGGTAGTGCGCGCATGAGGCGATCGACCACCACTCGTTCCGCTACCTGTGTTGGGGTGGGGTCTCCTTCCAACAACCAGTGCTGGGCGATGCGGCTGAGTTCGGCTGGGCGGCGCATACAGGGGGCCCAGCCTCGCCAGGATCTCTCGCTTAACTTCGGCATAACTGTCGGCAGTCATCAAGGGGAGCGAGAAGTAAGCCCTCTGTGCTTCACCGGTGAGGAGGGGTGTCAGCGCACGTGCCCACTCGTCCTCGGGCCATCCCTCACGGTGGGCAGTGTTTTCGAAGATCTGAAGGAAGGCCTCCACATCGTCATCGGCTGTCATCTTGGGTAACAGGCAGGTGGCTTGTGCCCGAGGCTCAGGTAGCGGAACACGCTGGGCTGCGGCGGCCCGGATGGCGGCGAGTTCATCCTCCGTCCTGCCCAGGCAAGTGGCGAGGTGTTCCGCTATTTGCTGCTGGCAGATGCTCACTTCAGCGAGGCGTTGTAAGACGTCCTCCATCGCGGGGACGCGCGCCGCCTTCCGTGGTGCTGGTGACACAAACAGGGAAAAGAGGGGAAAAAAATTAGGAGTTGGGGTGGTGATCTTGTCGGTAATTCTTCACTGTTCTGCCCTCATTCTCCACCACTGTCATGGGGTGAACAATCACTCGACAAGAGGTGCGTGAAATCAAAAGCCCCGGAGGGTGGATTTATTGAGTATTGTGGGGTGCCTGGTGAAATGTGCTGCTCCGCTTTGTGGTGGCCGGTGCTTCCCGTGTGCTCTCCGTGCTCTTCTGGCCAGTTAAGGTGAAAGTGGGTGTCCTGATGTGCTCCAAAGTGGGTGGGCTGTCGGTCACTCGCTGCTTTCTGTGAAGAGATGAGACAGTGTGCAGGCTGATGGGGAGCAGCTGTGACCGAGCAGCTGTGACCGATCAGCCGGTGACGAGGACGTGCAGGTGTTTTCTGTTGGTTGCCAGGGCGACGCTGATTCCTCTGGGTGCGTTCGTCACAATACGTTTATTTCCCCTTTCTAATTTGTATCTCTTTACCTAGTTAATGTTTTATATAACCATGTTAGTATTTGCTAGCCTACCATATATTTTGTAAATAAACACCTGACAATTATTCCTATAAAGTTTTGGCTTTATGATTGTATTTATGCCCATGTGTGATGATAATGAGCATGTTGTGTTTTAATTTACAAATGGAACTATGTGAATGATTATTTCCTCTAAACCAGTGTTAAATTTAGTCTAAAAATGTATTTATTTATTATTTATTTAGTGGCACTTACCTGACTTGTGAACTTGACATGATGGTGCTGTTTCTCCCTCAGAGCAAAGTCACTCAGGCTCATTTACATGCAAAATGATTTTCTTTTAAGAGTGATTTTAAGTGTTTTCTGTGTTTTTTTGGCTTAACAGATACATTTGCTGACACTGACTTATCATCTTCACAGCAGTGGATGTGCCTTGCATGCAAGTTTCATACTGTTATGGGCTAACAGAGACTTGCAGATCCATCTGCATACTTTTATTACAAAACCTGGTCATAACAGGCATGGGTCAAACAGTGGCAAACAGGTACATTTCAGGCAAGACAAACAGTATTCCAGGCACAGATAAGGTCAACGATCAGCAAATATCCAGTGAACAAGGCCAGGGGGGTAACCAAATAAACAAGCAATAGTTCAGACAAGGAGTAAAACATGATCTAAACAAGGACGAGAGGAGAGGGGTAACCCATGGCAGGCAACAGTGTCCAGGTCAGGCAGAAATGAGGAAAACAGGCAATAATAAAGACACAAGAACAAATCCAGCCAAAGAACAAGACTAAACTATGAACTATGAGACTGGATCCGTGACACATACGGATTACATATTCAGAGAATATTTGTGTTTTCAGTTTTTAATTGTTTCATTTGAAAGTAGATATTTCACTCTCTATTGATATATTTTCTTCATTACTGTAAGAGAAGTAAAAAGAGTTTTTTGCTAAATTTCAAAGAGCCCTAGACTGCAGAAAACTCATCCTGTTTGCTTCACTTATTTTACAAAAGCGCAATGTTTTGTTGTTATTGTGAGTGCACACAAATAAAAGTAGAGACTCTTATTTGTATGAACAAAATTATGTAGTATTTTAAGAGCAAGTGAACACAAAGCACGTCCATGTATAAAAAGAATGATTGATTCACTTGCGGTTGAACATTTTTGACTTGCATAAAGCCCTTTCTTCAGCTTCATACATCTAACATTATTCTAATAGTTCATAAAAAAGGTGTTGTGTGTAATTTGTTGACTATTCTAAAGTATATAAATTCCATATTATGCTTGCAAATATTTAGGAAACATGCCAAGTTCCAAGTTCTCTGTTATTCTAGTTTAAAATGCGTGTTCCGTATCTGAACGTCTTGTGTCTGTTTAGCTCTGTTTGACTCCATCCAATGCCAATTTATCCAACTATACTATACTAACAAGACTATTACCAAATATACAGAATTAAAAAGAAATAAAACTAATAAAAATAAATAGCCATGGTTTGGTAGCTCTCTTTGGGAGCTAATGAAGCAGAGAGACCGGGCACTTAAAACCTTTCTTAAATCAAAATTGAATCATGTATACAAAAGTTTAAGAAACAAAGTTACCACACAGCTTAGAAAAGCAAAGGCAAACTTTTATTTAAATTTGATTAAAGAAGCAAAAGGAAATGGTAAAATTCTCTGGAAAAGTATGTATAAATTACTGGGAAAAGAAAAAATAAATTGTGATCATGTACCACTCAAAATAAATGGAATTATTCAAAATGACAACATAGAGGTGGCAACACATTTTAATGATTATTTTTTAGACTCTGTGCGGGATCTGGCCTATATGTTCCCGAAATCAATTTGTGTACATAACTTTAAAGGGGGGGTGAAATGCTATTTCATGCATACTGAGTTTTTTACACTGTTAAAGAGTTGGATTCCCATGCTAAACATGGACAAAGTTTCAAAAATTAAGTTATACGTTTGAAGGAGTATTTTTGTTCCAAAAAAACCTCTTCCGGTTTGTCACAAGTTTCGGAAAGTTTTTTTCGAGTATGGCTCTGTGTGACGTTATATGGAGCGGGATTTCCTTATATGGGTCCTAAAGCACTTCTCCCGGAAGAGCGCGCGCTCCCGTATAGCAGAGCACTGAGAGGCTGAGCACAGCCTGATCAGAACGAGAGCGTCGAGGAAATGTCACAAAAGGAGTGTGTTTTTGGTTGCCAGGGCAAGACAACCCTGCACAGATTACCAAAAGAGAAACAGCATTAATGGACCAGTGGATGGAGAGTTTATTTTTACAGAACACATCGTTTATTTCTTAAGGATAATGCAGTCCCAACGAAAAAGGGTCACGATCGTGTGTTGGAACCACATGCGGTGAGTAAAACTGCTTCAAATATCTCTGTGTTGTTAACTTAGCTATCAGCGCGTAAGCACATCAAGTAAACAACATGCGATGTTGTCATCAAACTGCACTTTCCACATGTACAGCTTAAAAAAAAAAAAAAAAAAAAAAGATGACATAAAGTGGAACTTAGTCATTTTCCAAAACCTCTAAGCAAATATATACAGTTTCAGTACATACCACATAGAGACGCCTTTGCTGATGCTGCTCTTGTTAAATTTCAGCCTCTGGATCTGTGTCACAGCTTCCAAACGCTCTCAACTCAAAAGTCTACTGGCGCTCGTAATTCTTTAGCTCCGCCCAGACGTCACGCCTCTAGGCGCTCGTGTTTTTCTGGAAAAAATCGGTACAGACTATCTTTCTCTTATAAATATAATAAAAATAAAGACTTTTTGGAGTTATGAAGGATGCAGTACTACTCTATAGGTACTCAAGATTAACAGGATATTGAGTGAAAACGAGCATTTCAACCCCCCTTTAATTGTGATGAGTCATTTTTTTAAATTATCTAATGTAGATGAAGGGATGGTTTTAAAAGTAATATCACACTTAAACAATAGTAAATCTAAAGACATCTTTGCCATTGATTCTGTGTTTTTAAAAGAGCACAAGGAAATCTTAACTCCAGTAGTAAAAAAAGCTATAAATCAGTCTATAAATGAAAGTATTTTCCCTATAGCTCTGAAAACAGCTATAGTGAAGCCTATACACAAGTCAGGGGACAAGCTCCAGGTCTCTAACTATCGACCTATAAGCATCCTTCCCACTATCTCCAAAGTCTTCGAAAAAGTAGTTGCAGCACAGTTGGTGGAACATCTTAATCACATTGCTGCATTACATCCTCTCCAGTTTGGTTACAGAAAACGTTACTCAATGGAGACAGCGTGTTGCTACTTAACAGAGGAAATAAAATCAAGTTTGGATAGCGGAGGAGTTGTAGGGGCGGTCTTTCTTGACTTGCATAAGGCATTTGATACAATAAACCATGATCTACTGATAGATAAATTAACACATTTCTCTATTAGTAGAAGTACAATAAACTGGATTCAATCTTTTCTCAATGCAAGGCATTATAAATAATGTATCCTCTTCCTTACGAGCATGCACCATGGGTGTGCCGAAGGGCTCTATATTAGGGCCGATGTTGTTTTCTCTGTATATAAATGATTTTCCATCTGTGTGTATTAATGCTAAAATGATAATGTATGCTGATGATACAGTGGTGTATATTCATGGTAAAACTGTTAAGGATGTTGCCCGAAAGTTAACTGAGGAAATGAAAAAGATTTCCAGTTGAATGTTTGAATGTTGACAAAGCAGTCTCGATGTTCTTCATAATCCGCCGTACGTTTTCGCTAGATGAAACTGAATCAAAAATCACAATTGAAGGTCAGGAAATATCAAGGGTTGACCAAATTAAATATTTAGGAGTCACTCTTGACCCAAATTTTAATTCTAAAAAACACATTAAAAAGATAACCAACACACTGAAAATGAACATAGCACACTTTAGATATATTAGGAACTCTTTGACCATAGATGCATCTAATTTATATCTAAATGCACTCATATTTCCGCACTTTCGTTACTGTATGACGAGTTGGTCACAGGCCTGTAAAACAACATTAAGGCCCCTGGAATCATTGTACAAAAGTTCTCTTAAGGTTCATGATAAGAAATCTTGATTATTTCACCACTTTCATATTTAAAAAAAACATAGGATATTAAGTTTTGAAAACCTAATCATATATTCAAACCTCTGGCTTTTATTTAAGAAAATAAATGGTATTGCAGCTCCTCCCTTAAAAAAGTTTGTCCTACTGAGCTCAGAAAGTACATCCAGGGCCACTAGGTCGACTGTTCGAGGTGAGTGTAGAATTCCTTTGTGTAAAACAGCATTTGGTACTTCAGTTTTCTCTAGTGTGGCCATCAGACAGTGAAATAAGCTGCCAACAGAATTTACCACATGTGGAAATTTTAACATTTTTTCACATCAGGTCAAAAATGGCTTCTTTTAAAACAAACATGTTTACATAATTTATAATAATTGATGTGTATGTGTGAGTGTATTTGTAAATTTATGTTGCGAACTGAATGAAAGGTTTTTTTTTGTACTGTTTTGGGATAATGCATTTATTTTTTTGACATCAGCCTGTCCAGGGACTACAGGTGTAAATTAGCACATGTGCTACAACCTGGTAAAATGCATATCTCCTTTTAAGGTTAATGTATATTTTACACTGTCCCTGTTTAAATAAATAAACAAATGAAAACAAATGAATAGTAATTCATAACTCTGGGTTACCAATTAACAAAAACTGTGCATATTGGAGCCATTGGAAGCCATCAAACAAACTGGGTAAGAGATAGCTGATTCTACCTGAACTAAAAATCCTGACAATCTCTGTGAACAAAGGCTTATTAAAACATGGATAAATTAGCTCATCAACTTACAGTGTAAGGCTTGTCTCCTTCCATTGTCAGTTGCATTCATTCATGTTTTGTGTCTTCAGTCTGGCAACCTGTGTGAGCATTAAGTCCGAAGGACGACACAGGAAAAAAGATTTTGAATTTGGACTGCAGTTAGGGATGGCCGATACCACATATTTAGTTTTCAATACGATACAGGTACTTTTTAAGGCCAGTATCATTGATGTCATACCGATACGATACTTCCAAACTGAACTGGTGTGCAATCAAGCCTCAGTCCTGATAGTGGCTGCAGTCATTTAGCTTCCTTGTTAGTGTGTCCGCCTCCCATGCTGGAGACCTGGGTTCGAGTCCCACTCGGACGAGGTGTGGCGGAGAGAGAGGTGTTACACTCACCATGCTGGGACTTTTTCCTTGATGGTTCATCGCACCATTATTCATTCTTAGCCATTTCCAGTGCTTCAGGCATTTCACCACATTTGGACACAACCCCTAAATGATAATTCCCTTTCATTTACAGTAAAAAAAAAAAAAAAAAAAAAAAAAAAAACATTTTTGTCACACACGCAAATCTGCAGTATGATTCTATGGTCTGATGGGGCGACTTGTTGAAAAGGCTCTCACAGGGAGCTTGTATAATATACAGTAGGTTTTGGCCTGAAAAATACTCCCGGTATCTTTTAACGATTAAAGAGTCAAGTGCTTGCTACGTATGTAGACAGTTGTGAAGCATATTGATGATGAAGTGTGATATTCTGATACCTGGGAAAACCATCTTCAAATTTTAGACACTCTGTTTAATGGTTTTATAGTCAAGGGGTTTCAGTCCCCCAACAGTGCACATTTCACATATCTTCATATTTCAAACACACCTGATTGAGGTCATCAGCTCATTAGTAGAGACTTCAAGACTGCAAGTAAAGACAAATGTTATTCATTGTATTATTTTGTGATGCTTATTTAAAGAGTTTTCCTAATTTGGGAAGTTTAGATCCTTAAGATTGGTGACAAGGTTTGCATATTTAATATAAATGAAGAGAAATTAAACAATATAAAATATAAATAATGTTTTTAATGTTAACAGTCAACACTGTCTGAATGTTAAGCACATTCACTTAACTGGTTCATTGTTTGTTCAGAGTTTTATTTTTATTGCATGTTTTATTGTGTGATCGCATTTCTTCAATAATATTAGTAACAAGAACAAAAAATAATTGTTGTTTAGTAATATAGCTTTCATCCATTGTGGCAAATACATTTCACCATATTTTATAACACATTCATAATACTAGAAGTGCATACATGATATCTATTATTTCAACAGTGACGTCACAAAAGAAAACGCACACCTTAACACACAATGACACACACACATTTGATCATGCAATTAAATGTTCATGCAATTAAATGTCTCTATTTGTGTATGATTAACACCATTCACACACACACACACACACATATTGGTTTTCATGTTTTATGGGTTCATTCCATAGACGTAATGTTTTTTATATTGTACAAACTGTATTTTCTATCGCATTACCCTAACCATACCCTTAAACCTATCCCTCACAAACAACTTTCAGCATTTTTACTTTTTCAAAAAATGTGAATGATTTATAAGCTGTTTCCCTCATGGGGACCAAAAAATTTCCCCACAAGGACAAAATTTACTGGTATTATTATACTAGTTGGAACATTTGGTCCCCATAATGTAGCGAATACAAGGTACACACACACACACACACACACACATACTGTACACTCACTCACACACTGTAACTCTTTGAACACCATTTACTAAGACATGAGACGAGAAAAAAATAAGTACAAGGAAAGAGTGGCACTGAACACTAGGCACGATCTGCTGTATCACCACACAACAACCCTGAAGAGACAACCGCTTCACATAGAAACAAAGCAACCATCACAAGCTCAGAACAGTGAAAGTTACACAGTACAGACTGAAATACGGATCAGGCCCAAACTAAGACTTTTCTTATAGATTATTTGTCCCCTTGCACCTCAGGTCACTGTCTGAATGTTTGAACACTACCTGTCAGAAGCTTAAATGCTTCAAGCTTTCACGGTAACGTTAGTTTGCCTTCACTAATTTTGGTCCCACTGCAACACCATTACAGTCAAGAATGTACTGCAAGCAGCCTTGTGGAGGAGCTCTCTGTGGTGGGGTGTTCTTTACTTCAACCACCGCGTCCTTCTCAACAGCGTTCTGAAAGAAACAAGCACATTTGCTCATATACACTCATGCTCAAAAAAAATTAATAAAATAAATAAAAATACAACAGTAAGTAATACTTATTTTTACTGAAATAATCCTTGAAAACATACTTGCAAATTCAAACTTTAATTTTTATAAGCTGAAATTAAGTACTAATACAGTCAAACCAATTTTTTTTTTTTCAGACACCTTCAACATTTCTCATATTATCACAGTTTATTTGCTATAGTTTAGAAAATGGTTAAAAGAAATCAGAGTTAAACTGTGTCAGGACACATTAATCATGATAATATCAGATGACATATCTTGATAGAAAGGTATGTAATGAATTCTGCTTAATATCTGTCAGCTATTTTCATCAATAAAATGTTATAAATTTTACTGGTAGTCCACTGTGTGAAGAATATTTGGGTATAATATGTCACAGTTTACTTTATCTTGCTATACTCACTTACATTAATGAACTATAGTGTCCTGCACCCAATAGTAAAAATAAAATAATAAAAAAAATATAATAATTATAGGTAGGATAATTATATATAATTATTAATTATATATATTAAGATTATTTTTATAATTTTACTTTTCTGTACTATAGACAGCTTGCTTAAAAATGCTGCCTTATTTTGTAAGATTGTTTTTTTTTCTTATGTGTTATATATTATCTACCTTTCTTGGTTGAATAGCAGTTGGTCTATTGGGATTTTGTTCCATAACCTGATTCATTTTGGCAATGACCATGTTTGCTATCAGCTGCTGGTCTTCGGCCTGATGTCCCCCCACCAGTGGCATAGACGAACCCATTACCTTATGAAATTACCACAGTTATTAATAATGTAACATAGAGAATACAACACATTGGTCGAATTTGCCTATATGCCACATATATACAACTAGCAAATCATAGCATATACCTCTGTAATGTAATCTTTTTCCTCTTTTCCGTGAATAGCTTTAACAGCACAAATTTCGAGGCCTCCAAATATTTCACTGCAGGTGTCAACCCAAAGCTTATACCTGCAGAATAATGCAACTTGCTTAGTCATGTTTGAAGCATATTTGTTTACCTGAAAGCAGATGCTTTAAATGGTGCCATTGTTGTGTGGGTTACCTGTCAGTCATAGCCACCTGCTCCACCATGGCAGTGCCAGTGTTGGACTTCCAGTTACCAGAGACTGTCGTCCTCCTATGAAACGAGAAGCATTCTTCATCTGTCAAGAACAGTATTTAGCTAAATCTGAGATGTATTCAGAAACTCTACAGACTAGCATCGTTACTCACATGTAAGCTTTGTAATCATTTCCTATTTTCTGAATCCTGATGTCATATTTGGCTTCGATGAAAGGTTCAGACGTGCTGTAGGTTTGAGTGATAGCCACCACACCCGCTATGTCCTGAAACTTTGTGTGGTTCTCCACTTTCACCTTAACAACACATGTAATTTGATTACATGCTTAACTGCACATGAACACGTGTCACTTCTTTTACAGTTATCGCTTCAGTTTAAACATTACCTTCCCCACACCAGAGTGAGCGTGCCCAATTTTCACGACAGCTGGAAATGTCGGCATGGCCACCTGGTTTGTTTTCCCACAAACAGAGTTTGTGTTTATTTAATTATGCAGATACAGTCATCATTGGAAGAAAATGTTTCTGGAACGATCGCTTACCATTTCTTTATAATTGGGATAGAACGTCTGTTCAATTAATGGGAATTTTTCCTGTCCAAGTTTCTTGCATGTGCTGATCAGACATGCAAACTGCAGATACGTTTGGAAAGATGAGTTTGTAGCAGATATTTATTAAATGTTATGTCATGTCAGATTGACTATTCTCAAACTTACTGCCCAGGGTTTGTCACAGAGGTTGTAAATGGACTCCAGGGAGTTGATGCTGGGAATGCCGGCGTACTGCAGACCGATGATTAAGTTACGGAAGTCTTCATTCTCTGTCATGCTGTAAGCATGCTGTCGGATCAGGACAAAGTCAGGCTTAAATGACCTGCAGAGGCATAGATCACACACACATATATAGATGAAAGCCATCTTTGCAATGTGAATTGTTGGGGACATGTATTGGAATCACATAATTTAAGTACAGAAAATAAATGGCTTTCACTTGTACTTTGATGACTGGAAGTCCAGCTTGCAGTGTTGCCGTGGGAGACGTTTGCTATTAACACACCAAACACCTGCTCTGGTCACACCGTGACTCAACATTGTGTCCTTTAAGGGCCATTGATCATGTGGCTTTGGGGAGTTGGTCCTCTGTTCGGATGCGTTGGCTGTTAAGGGCCATTAAAATTTGGAGGCACATCTCTGTGATCACTTTCCAGGTTCTGTTGTGACTGGAGAATCGCTGGATGAACTGTGTCCCCTTTTGTATATGCTGGGATTGCAGTCTTATATATTCACAAGAGTAAATGTCTGGTAAAGTCTTGGCAGAAAGTTCTGGCACTTGAAACAGAAAGTAGCAGATTGAGCTTTGGTTATTTTACATCAGGTTAAAACGCAGCTGTCCTTAGCAGTCACCATGGTTGATCACAAAACATCATAGGGAAGCTCATTCACTTTCTTGTGAAGGCAGGTTTTGTGTGTGCTTGATTGCATGCTTTGAACAGTGTGAGGTTCAAGGCTATATTCTCATGACTGGCTGTGAGATTTTCTTGTGACCTCGGGGACCTGACTGTCTGTCTGGGTGAACTGTTTGGCTGACTCTAGTTCAGCAAAGGGTCAATGTGATCCAACATCTCTTTATCATTGAGTAGGTGGTATGTGTGTATGACTGCATGTTCAGTGCACACCTTTGAGGCCTTAAGAGTTCAGTTCTGTTTCTAAGATTAATCGTGGGGTCTATCAAAGAGTTAGAGGTGACATAAAAGTTGGGTTTACTTCAGTGTCACCGGAGCTCCAAGTCTTGCCTTGTTTTCCAACATGCTGTTTCATGGTTGCCCCCCTTTTCGATTGGGTTCCTCAGGAGTCTTGATACTGGGTTCGAGTGGTAATCGGTATGCTGACAGGTGTTGAATCATCCTGGATGTGCAGCCATCAGCTGAAGTGGCTGGGTGATGCCATTACTTGGTGATGGAATGGCTGGCCCTATGGTCAGTGGCTGGTTTGCAAGGATCTGTGTAATGAGCTGGTTTGACTTTGAGACTGGGTTCTCGCGACCAGCTAAGATGTCAAGTCAAGCCTGATCTTTGTGACCTGGCAGTGCACTTCAGATGAGTTGGCTGGCTGGCAAGGTGAACATTCCCACACTTGAGCACAATTCTATGAATGCTTCAAGTCCATTGGGGCTCAGAACAATACAGCATGTCTATATTGGTGAAAAGAGGGCAAGTGTCCACTTGCGTTGTGTACACGAGGTGTACAGTCTCATGGAGGTGATGGTCAGAAGCCGGGGAGTTGGCTATGTGTGTTTTTGGCCTGTTGTGGGTGGTTAGCCGTCTGCTGATGTGGTGTCTTGGTGCCATGACCGTCTGGCTTTAGGATGGATGTCTCTGTGGTGAGAGACTGTTGCCCAAGATCTGGACATTTCTCTTTGTGTCATTCTGGAGACAGACCTTAGTTTCAGTAATCATGTCAAAGCAGTAACTAAATCCCTAAGTAAACAAACTACAGCTAGTCCAAAATGCAGTAGCAAGAGTTCTTACTAAAACCAGGAAGTATGACCACCGTCAAACACTGTATAGATTTTAAAATATTGCTTATTACTTATAAAGCCCTGAATGGTTTAGCACCTCAATATTTGAGTGAGCTCCTTTTACATTACAATCCTCTACATCCGCTATGTTCTCAAAACTCAGGCAATTTGATAATACCTAGAATATCAAAATCAACTGCGGGCGGCAGATCCTTTTCCTATTTGGCACCTAAACTCTGGAATAACCTACCTAACCTCCAGTACGTATCCAGACCAGATGGTGAATCAGCACCAAGAAAGGACCTCTACATCCCTGAAAGAGAGCAGAGACCAGGACAACTAGAGCCCCAGATACAGATTGTCATGATTCTGCCCTCGTGTCCTTGGTTTTTCCCTAGTCTTGAGGCAGGATCATGACAGACCCATGTTTTGTGTACAAGCACATGGCCTTGTCTTTGGGCCATGTGCTTGTGTTGTCTCGTTCCCTTGCCCCGCCCCCCTTGTTATCCTAGTCTTGTCGTGATTGTCCTATCTGTGTCACCTGTCGTGTCTTAATTGTTCCCCCTATTTAGATCTCCTAGTGTGCTCTGTCTTGCGTTGGTTCATTGTGATTTGTGATTGTTCAACTTATGTGTTCCTACCTGTAAGCCTCCTGAGATATCTTGTCCTTGAAACCCCTCTAAGAAGTCTTTGTCTTGCAGTGAGTGTTTGTTTGTCAGTATTTAGTGTTTAGAGTCTTTGTTTACCTTGTTTATTGTGTTTTGTAGAATTATTTAGTGTCTACCCTAGCCCTTGTTTTCCCCCTCGTGGGTTTTGTTTTCCCTTTTTGTACAATAAATCCTGTGTTTCGTTACTTCCTGTCTTCACCTGAGTTCCTCCCTTACCAAAACCCTGACACAGATCCCCTGTAAAGACCTTGTCTCAGAGGAGCACCAGGACAAGACCACAGGAAACAGATGATTCTTCTGCACAATCTGACTTTGCTGCAGCCTGGAATTGAACTACTGATTTCGTCTGGTCAGAGGAGAACTGCCCCCCCCCCTTTTGACGCAATGTATTTTGTTTAAAGCACTATATAAATAAAGGTGACTTGACTTGATTTGACTCTCCTTAGTAGGAGGGCATTCTGGTAGTTTGTTGGTTTCTCATGCCGCTTGTAGTGAAAAGGAGTCTGGTTTGATCCTGTTTGTTCTTCTGGTGAAGCCACTCTCAGTATCAGTTCCTTTAATGTCCTCAGAATCTTTTCATGCTTCAACTTTCGGTGCTTTTGGTAGTGTGGGCAGGTGCCAAATCCTGCTGGAAAATGAAATCATCATCTTCAAAAAGCTGGTCAGCAGAAGGAAGCATGAAGTGCTCCGAAACTTCTTGGTAAACGGGTGCAGTGACTTTCAAAAAACACAATGGACCCACACCAGCAGATGACATCATCACAGAATCATCACAGACTGTGGAAACAACACTGGACTTCAAGCAACTTGGGCTACAAGCTTCTCCACCCTTCCTCCAGACTGTAGGACCTTGGTTTCCAAATGAAATACAAAACTTGCTCTCATCTGAAAAGAGGACTTTGGATCACTGAGCAACAGTCCAGTTCTTCTTCTTCTTAGCCCAGGTAAGATGCCTCTGATCTGGTCTGTGGATCAGGAGTGGCTTAACCAGAGGAATACAACAACTGTAGCCTTGTAGACCAATTCCTTGACACTTCTGTGTGTGGTGGCTCTTGATGCCTTGACCCCAGCCTTAGTCCATTCCTTGTGAAGTAAACCCAAATTCTTGAATAAATGTTTTCTTGACAATCCTCATAAGGCTGTGATTCTCTCAGTTGGTTGTGCATCTTTTTCTTCCACACGTTTTACTTCCACTCAACTCTGTTAACATGCTTGGATACAGCACTTTGTGAACAGCCAGTTCTTTTGGCAATGAATGTTTGTGGCTTACCCTCTTTGTGAAGGGTGTCAATGATTGTCTTCTGGACAACTGTCAGATCAGCAGTCTTCCCCATGATTGTGTAGTCTAGTGAACCAAACTGAGAGACAATTTTGAAGACCCAGAAAAGCTTTGCAGATGAGTTGATTAGCTGATTGGCATGTCACCATATTCTAATTTGCTGAGATAGTGAATTGGGCCCGGTTCCCCAAAACGTTCTTATCGCTAAGTCTTAACCTCTCTCTTAACCTTATGGCACGATTCCCGACATGTTCGTACGCCAAGTATATCTTTTGTAAGTCACACTTTCGTAAGGTTGGTCTGGACCATTCGTAAGCTCTTTCTTAGCGTTGTTTGAGCTCAAGACATTTTAAGACTAATAATAAAATATGTTAGCAATGGATACAGGCCTATTTATGAAGTTGACTTTATGTGGTATCAGAACTAATATGGTGATAATTAGCCTGGGCTATTTCGTAATTTCAAAGCGTTTAAATTGGCCATCACTTTTGATAATTAAAATCTGTCAAACATCTGGCACTAAAATCTGGCACTAAATGGCTAAGATCTATAAATAGGAAAGCATGGTGGTTTCCAGTAAGCGACCAACTATGGCATCGATCCAACTTGTTGTTGTGTTGAATCAAAGATGGCACCGAACGCAGAGCCGTTTAGCCCATGTCAATTTTTTTATTAAGCAAAACTTGACACTTTGCCTGAAGTGGCTATATTAAAAAAAATCCGCCTCCCAAGACAATTCATTATGGAGCTGCTGGACCTTCTCATACCTGCGCTTGCCAGGCTAACGCGGCGGAATTTCGCTTTAAGCCCTGAAGTCCAGCTTCTTGCACTGCTAAGGTTTTTTGCTACAGGGAGCTTCCTCAAGGTCGTGGGAGAGGGCTAAGGTCTAAGCTAGGTGCCATTTTATACGTTGCGTCCCGACCATCTGTATCTAACTCTCTCTCTCTCTGTTCATAGGTTTCTTTTTATTGAAAACATTAACCAATGGCAATCAATACTGCATTAAACAGAAGTAACTGTAGCTGCTTGCCAATAAATTCTGAGTGTAAAGTACCTTGCTATTAATATAAAAGTGTATTAAATAATTTTTAGAAGTCGTTAAACCCATGTCAAGAAGTGGCACAAGTGGCACAATGGGATAAGGAGGGTGGATGATTAGCGAGGGATACCCGGTTCGTCTACCCGTCACAACATATCATGTGAACATATTTGATCATTTAATTTATAGTCTATATTCTACTGATAACTTAAACTATGTTAAAATAAATGTTTCATTTGCGTGTTGTCTTTCTTAACGCTGTAATGCACCTTTGCTTGAAGTGGAAAATCGATTCCTGAGCAATCGATGCCAACTAATTCAGCACCCTCACTCGGGACGGTGCCTTTGTAACAGTATCGGGGAACCGGGCCCAGGTGGGTTTTTGTTAAGTGTGAGCCAAAATCACCACAATTAAAAGAACCAAAGACTTAAACTACTTCAGTCTGTGGATTTATTTAATACACAAGTTTAACGATTTGAGTTGAATTACTGAAATTAACTTTGCCATGGCATTCTAATTTATTGAGATGCACATACTGTATACAGTACAGACCAAAAGTTTATTTATATATATATATATATATATATATATATATATATATATATATATACAGGTCCTTCTCAAAAAATTTTCACAGTCAGTGATGGTCTGGGGTGCCATGTCAGCTCCTGGTGTTGGTCCACTGTGTTTTATCAAGGGCAGGGTCAATGCAGCTGGCTATCAGGAGATTTTGGAGCACTTCATGCTTCCATCTGCTGAAATTCTTTATGGAGATGAAGATTTTGTTTTTCAGCACGACCTGGCACCTGCTCACGGTGCCAAAACCACTGGTAAAAGGTTTACTGACCATGGTATTACTATGCTCAATTGGCCTGCCAACTCTCCTGACCTGAACCCCATAGAGAATCTGTGGGATATTGTGAAGAGAAAGTTGAGAGACGCAAGACCCAACACTCTGGATGAGCTTAAGGCCGCTATGGAAGCATCCTGGGCCTCCATAACACCTCAGCAGTGCCACATGCTGATTGCCTCCATGCCACGGCGCATTGAAGCAGTCATTTCTGCAAAAGGATTCCCGACCAAGTATTGAGTGCATAACTGAACATAACTATCTGAAGGTTGACTTTTTTGTATTAAAAACACTTTTCTTTTATTGGTCGGATGAAATATGCTAATTTTTTGAGATAGGAATTTTGGGTTTTCATGAGCTGTATGCCAAGTCATCAGTATTAAAACAATAAAAGACCTGAAATATTTCAGTTGGTGTGCAATGAATCTAAAATATATGAAAGTTAAATTTTTATCATTACATTATGGAAAATAATGAACTTTTATCACAATATGCTAATTTTTTGAGAAGAAACTGTATATATATACATACAGTACTGTGCGAAAGTCTTAGGCCACTAGTATTTCACCAACAAAAATGGGTTTAAGTCAGTTATTTCTATGTTTTGCTGTAGTGTGTCAGTAGGAAATATCAGTTTACATTTCCAAACATTATTTTTGTGCCATTAAATGTAATAGTCCAGTGAGATTTTTGTTAGCACAAGAAGTCTGACAGCAGCCATTGCTCCACACAGAGATCTGATCTCATTAACATCCAGTCTGTCTGAAATAACATGAAGAAACAGGACAAACTGAGACAGACTCAATCCAGAAGAACTGTGGCAATGCCTGCAGCCTGGAATTGAACTACTGGTTTCGTCTGGTCAGAGGAGAACTGCCCAACCAACTGAGCCTGGTTTCTCCCAAGATTTTTTCTTTCTTCGCCGATGGAGTTTTAGTTCTTTGCCGCTGTCCCCTCTGGCTTGCTTAGTTGGGTACACTTCATTTACAGCAATGTTGTTGGTTTGATTAATTAGACACTATTTAAACTGAACTGAGCTGGATGATGACATCACCGAAATTCAGTGCTGAACTGCCTTAAACTGTCATTTTGCATTATTGACACACTGTTTTCCTAATGAATGTTGTTCAGTTGTTCTTACACAATCTGTTTTGTTAAAAGCGCTATATAAATAAAAGTGACTTGACTACTGTTTTGGTCCTGTGTTCTGTAACGGTTCGCTACTGTGCAGGAACAAGGAGTGTGGAGACGATGGAGAATATCACCATGAACAGTCTTAAATAACTCACAAGGAAGGAATGCACACATAGCACCGGGAATGACATTTAGACAGGATGCCGGACTGAGGAAAACACAGGGCTTACCCAAGGAACAAGATGAGGAAATTAACAAGACACACTTGGAATAAATTAAACCAAAGAGCATGAGGGAGAAACTAGGTCACATTAGGGAACATGGAACATGTGAGAGAAATCAAGACACAGAACACAGGACAGTCCTTGACGTGACAATAGTGTCTCATATAGTCATTTTTGACAATGTTTTGAATGTGCCTCTGAAGACTCAGAATTTATGTAAATTCATGGGCTATTTGTGATATTACACAGAAACAATGTCTTGGTGACAAGCCACTCAAATCACTATGAAAGGGCTTTTATTACATTTCTCCTTTATTACATCTCATTATAATGATATAGCTTTCATGTATGACACATCAAATCAGATCTCTCCAAGTGGGCTTATTAAGCTTTCATATTGATAGAAGGTTAACAAAGTTTGCTGGCTGTTATTGTACACAATAACAAATTAGATCACAGACACTGATCGTTTTAGATGATATGTCAATATGTAACAGTTATTTCACATTAAGTTAGCATTAATTGGACTTTAATCCAGTGGAACAATTGGAACAGCTTGTGGTGATTTTTAAATGCAAGTTTACCTGACAACTGTGTTTTCATTCTGCAGAACCTGCACGGCCACGTGACATGATCCATTAGCATGAGCCACAACACTGATGTCTCCAAACTCAGCCTGAAAAACAAAACTAATCAATCAGTAACTCAACTAATACGAATACTTTCTTTGATTTAATTTGTCTTGTGACTCTCGTAATCTCACCTGTTCAACTTTAATATCATAATCTCCATTCAGTTTCTTCCCTCTAAAGAGTCTGGCCCTGTAGTAAAAGGAAAGTAAGAAAGAAAGAAAGAAAGAAAGAAAGAAAGAAAGAAAGAAAGAAAGATTGTATTCTATTAATATATATATATATATTAAGTTAAATAAAAGTTAAATAAAAAGTACTCAGAATACATTTCCTAAAATGACTCAAGTACCTACAATTTCAGTTGTGTAATTTGTATCAGTAATTAAGTTGTAATTAAGTAATTAAGTAATCTACCCAGCTCTGTTTACAATATATATTTAAATATATATTTGTATTTAAAATATAATTTTTTCTGTTCAAAGTAAATTTTTCAAATTGAAATTAGTTTGATCATAAAGAAATGCACTCATATTTCACACAAATACCTAAGTGAAATTAAGATTGCATAGTGATGTTCTTTATCATATGTGAGTTCATTAATTACCATCAATTATTTATTCAAAAATACCTCTTTAGAAATGTGCTACACATAACAAGCTTTGTCACTGGGGCCATTAAAGGTGAATATTGGTACCTTAAGATTAGCAATTTGGTACCACTATATGCTTAAGATACTTCTGTGTTAAAGAGTAAATAGTGTACGAAGATAGGTTACTACTCCAGTGACAAGCTATTAAACAATCATTACACTTCTTTTTCTGGGAATGTAAATGAAGTTGGTATGTTGGCCTAAATGTAGGCACACGGATGATGGCATATTCTGCGGTAGGCTTTTTTAATCTGAAGAAGTTTGTTTGACATTCCAGGAACTCCTCAATTAAATTGCCTTGTTACAACATGAATCAATGTTAACTTCAAATTGAGGTCAGACACACACTAGTTTCCATGTCTTACATGGACTCTATAGGCGTAATGGGGTTTCTACTGTCCAAACAGTATTTTCTGTCCCCTTACCCTAAATTTACCCCTCAACAAAATGTTCCACTTGCAAAAACATCATAATAAAATAATAAAATAAATAAATGTCCCCACAAGGTCAAAATATCCTTGTAGGGACATTTGATCAACATCATATACGGAATATCGGGACACACACCATGTAAATGATTATGATCATTTATTTTTAATGACAAAATTAATTATTTCATCGTATACATTACATATGTTGAAATATGTTCAAAATAGGTTGATTTGGCTGTATCATATATCTGCCAGTGCCATGCCAAAATTGTGACCAAACTTGATTTAGGTTCCTGTGCTATAATGGTCTATAATTCAGACCAGTGGAGTTAAACGTCTCGTTAGTAATTACACATTTTACCAACAGTGTCCTGCAGTGCAGTGCACTAATTTTAGGGCTGGTTCCTCTGCTGACAGATACAGAGCCGGACTGAAATCTTAAGGTTAAGGTGAAGGTTATATTTCTAACAACATCACAGTTTAAATGACATTATATTATACTGTATATAAATATAATGTTTTGGTTATATCCTAATATATAAGAAAGTTGAAAGCATTTTAATGTTCAATCTAACTATCGTAATATAGACAAGGCTATATACACTATAATCCTCTACATCCGCTACGTTCTCAAAACTCAGACAATTTGATAATACCTAGAATATCAAAATAAACTGCGGGCGGAAGATCCTTTTCCTATTTGGAAATAACCTACCTAACATTGTTCGGGAGGCAGACACACTCTTGCAGTTTAAATCTAGATTGAAGACCCATCTCTTTAACCTGGCTTACACATAACATACTAATATGCTTTCAATATACAAATCTGTTAAAGAATTTTTAGGCTGCATTGATTAGGTAAACCGAAACCGGAAACACTTCACATAACACCCTTTGTACTTGCTACATCATTAGAAGAATGGCATCTACGCTAATATTAGTCTGTTGCTCTCTTGTTCCGAGGTCACCGTAGCCACCAGATCCAGTCTGTGTCCAGATCAGAGGGTCACTGCAGTCACCCGGATCCAGTACGTATCCAGACCAGATGGTGGATCAGCACCTAGAAAGGACCTCTACTGCCCTGAAAGACAGCGGAGACCAGGACAACTAGAGCCCAGATACAGATCCCCTGTAAAGACCTTGTCTCAGAGGACCACCAGGACAAGACCACAGGAAACAGATGAGTCTTCTGCACAATCTGACTTTGCTGCAGCCTGGAATTGAACTACTGGTTTCGTCTGGTCAGAGGAGAACTGGCCCCCAACTGAGCCTGGTTTCTCCCAAGGTTTTTTATTCCATTCTGTCACCGATGGAGTTTCGGTTCCTTGCCGCTGTCGCCTCTGGGTTGCTTAGTTGGGGTCACTTCATCTACAGCGATATCATTGACTTGATTGCAAATAAATGCACAGACACTGTTTAAACTGAACAGAGATGACATCATTGAATTCAACGATGAACTGCCTTTAACTATCATTTTGCATTATTGACACTGTTTTCCTAATGAATGTTGTTCAGTTGCTTTGACGCAATGTATTTTGTTTAAAGCGCTATATAAATAAAGGTGACTTGACTTGACGTAAACCAATGGTCACTTACTGTGGATATTAGTGACCCATTTAATGCCAAATTATTCTAAAACTAAGAACATGTATTTTATTTACACATTATTCAGCAATTTCTCTAATAAAACAATAATCTTAAGGTTAAATGCATGTCAGCAAGATTTAATTGAATAAAATCCATATTAGTTATATATTAACAGCAGACCCTTTAGACAGAAAATGTATTTAATAAAGTATCCTTATCTGTATTATATGTTATTACATGTTTTGGGAGCTTTGATTCAGAAAGGATTATTTACACTAACCATAAAAATATGATATGATATGTGACATCTCAAAGCAGCTAGAAAGCAATCAGTAAGCCAGTTTGTCTGGCTCTGAACATATTCTCTTTGACATTATACTATAATATCTATAACATCTTTGAGATAAGTTGCATCGCAAAAATCTTTATTCTTTATACAACACAAATTAACAGCATACACTCTCCAAGACTAAACAATATTTGACCATTTCTTCTGCATGCTATTACAAATATGGATTTAAAGGATAATTAACATGCATTTGTTCCTCACTCTAATCCTTTGAGCAAATGACCAAGGAAACTGAGGATACAACAGATATGACATAGTAGAAATATGTAAACATTATTGTATAATCAATTTGCAGAGTCCACCTGATTTTTCACAAGTCTGGAAATGTTCAGATATACCTGCTCCTGAGATTCACCAATATTGTTTTACATGTATATTAATAATTCACTATTATTTTCTAAATAATCTCTGTTTTAAGTGTTAGGTTGTCATCTTGCTAAAGTGAGTATGTGAAATATAATTACAAATCAAATACACATTAGGCATGAAAATCTGTGAGACCTAATTCAGTAATGGCGTTGCTTTTTCCCCAGCCAGAAACAGCATGAAGCATGTGAATAAAAGATGTCAATATTTAAAGTGTGCATTTACTATATCTCCCTGTTTGGTTTATTTTTATTTCCACCAAAACTAAATTAAATGATTACACTTAGTGCTGTTAAACAATTCATCATGATTAATCCCAAGTTTTTGTTTGCATAATACTGTATATGTGTGTGTTCTGCGTATATTTATGATGGATAAATTAATATACTCACATACAGTATATTTTTTGAAAATATTTACATGTACATGTCTGTATTTATATATCATAGAATTTATGTTATAAATAAATATTTAATTTATAAACATATACAAAGCACACACACCTATATTTGGTAAACAAATCTTTTATTTTGGATGTGATTAATCGCGATCTGCTTAGTACTAATTAAAAAACTCAACAGATAAGTATTTAAAAAAGCAGAGAAGCTAAACAGCCCGATTAGAAAAAACAACCTTCTCGAGGAGTTCAAGTGAAACTCGTTGCTCTTACCAGTCCTGCTGTGGTTCATCGATGACCAGCAGGATCTTCTGTCTCTTGGATGAAGCGGGCACAGCCGTTTGCTCCACCAGCCCTGCTGAGGCGGCCGTCTGCTTCACCACACTGGTGATGGAGCTGAAGAATCCCGTTCCTACAGGCTGGGGTTGGATGGGTTTTCTCTCCTGGCCTGGGGAAACTGGAGCTGGTCCTGATGCTGGTCCAGGAGGGGGAGGTTGAGGAGGATCTGGTTTCTGCAGGTCTGACATGTAGCCATTAGGCAGGTTGGAGATAAAGGTGCTGTCCGACAGACGCCGGCGCAGGTAGTTCATGGCTAAAGAGACTAGAGGAGAAGAGCTACTTTGGAAATAGATGTGGATATGTCAAGCATCTACATTCAGGGGATTTATCCCAGCGAGAAAAGCTTAGGACTGAATACCCAGTGAAGTGAGATGCTGGGATCCCTCCTTGCGTCGCAGTGTTTCCTCCCCTCTCTGCTTTCCCCAGCTCTGATGTCGTATATGCAGCCAATCAGATGCTTGCTGCAAACCTGCATGAGAGGCTTGCTCTCTCTACCCTCCCCCATGCTAGATTGCCTCTCGCATCCTTCATGACAAGACATTATACAAAATAAAAAGGTTTTCCGCAGTGCATGCGTGGGAAAATTGTGAGCTGGGCAAGAGAGATTCCCCTTATAGAATTACTATTTTCTTTTTCTCGCAGACACAGCTACAGAGATATTGCTTGAACCATTAGTGCATGCTGTCACACTGCATTCTACATGATTTACTGCATTCTTACAACACAGCTCAACCCTGATTCTTGCAAGCAAGAGATTTCTGCTCTGAACTATTATCTATTTCCTTATGAATATTTAGTGGGACCTTAATTTATTATTAGCACATATGCAATCTTGATAGACTGGGGGATGATGCACCAATCAGGTCACTTATTTATCTTGCGATTCCAACTGTCAAACATATAATTCATTTTTGACACGTTTTCCCACAATAATTTCATATTGAGTGAGTAGGTGGTCCTTTGCGGTGAACCCAATCGTGACTGAATTTATTGTGCGTGCGTATTACTATGATTGCAGGAACAACACAGAGATAATGCACTTTCAGACCGCTTATCATTTAGACGACGATGTGAACAAGATGACATTTCTCTCTTCGTGTTTTGTAATTCTGCTTTAATATGCGTGTTATTTAATAGCGTGTTGCGCTATTAAATAATGTAATAATGTATAATGTAATGTTATAATGTAATAATGTGTCATAGGCTACTGTATCTCAAAAATGATGTAATAAAATGGGTTTAAATAAGGTGTGCAAATAGTATGGGACGTCGTGTATTAGAACTGACCATTTGTTTTTTGTATTTTTTCTACTTCTTTGGAAAACAAATTGAATAATTACTCATATCTTAAAAAACTGCAATAAGATATTTTAGATCAGTTGCCCATATAGTATAGGACGTCCAAACTGATCCGTTATTATATATATATATATATATATATATATATATATATATATATATATATATATATATATATATGTTTTTTTTTTTTTTTTTTTTTTTTATAGCCCTTGAGAGGGCTATAAAGAAATGGGGTCTTTATAGCCCTCTCAAATGTAATAATGTGTTGAAAATGTTGCAGTAAAATGGATTTAAAAGAGGCATGGATCTACTGTAGTATGGGACGTCCCATATACAAATTTACCATTCATTTGTTCTGCTTATTATAAAAAAAAAAAAAAAAGTGAGTGAAGTGACATTCAGCCAAGTATGGTGACCCATACTCAGAATTTGTGCTCTGCATTTAACCCATCCGAAATGCACACACACACAGAGCAGTGAACACACACACACACACACTGTGAGCACACACCCGGAGCAGTGGGCAGCCATTTATGCTGTGGCGCCCGGGGAGCAGTTGGGGGTTCAGTGCCTTGCTCAAGGACACCTAAGTCGTGGTATTGAAGGTGGAGAGAGAGCTGTTCATGCACTCCCCCCACCCACAATTCCATCCGGCCCGAGACTAGAACCCACAACCCTTCGATTGGGAGTCCAACCCTCTAACCATTAGGCCACGACTTCCCGGCCTAATAAAGGGTCTATATAGTCCCTTTAAAGGGTCTTTATACTTCCCGGCCTAATAAAGGGTCTTTATCGTCCTCTAAATCCAATAATGTCCCATATCTTTTTTTCTACGAATCCTGATATGATTTGAAAGGTAGACAAATATTGTAACACAACACGCATATTAAAGCAGAAGTACAAAAAACCTCGAGAAATGTCACCTTGTCTATCGTCGTCTAAATGATAAGCGGTCTGTGTTCTTCCTGTGATCATAGTAACGCATACTAATTTAATCGCGGCTGGTTTCACATCAGTGTCACGTGATAGGTGCAACTTTTTACAGCCCTGGTCAGGATTGGCCAATGGCAGTCGTTTTTGATGGCTGCTTATCAATTTAGAATATTTTCCTTTGAAATTGGTGTTGCAATTATGACAGAAAATGTAAGTTATAACCCTAACGAAAATGCTTCTATTAATAAAATATTTATTTTAAATTTCATCCATATTAAAATTTCTTAGACGAAAAAAAAAACTTTACATTTAATTAATTTTTCATAGTCAAGTTAAAGTAATAGCATTTTTTCTTACATAATTACATTTAACTACACATATTTTTATTATTATTTTAATAAATGTTTTATAAACCTTTTTTGGGAAAATGTGTTTTGTACATTTCTGTAAATTTTTCATCCTGAGCTAAACTTGATATGCCATACAGTCAAATTATCTATATTTTAAGTTTAACATTTTGAAGCTTTTCTTTCTTCAATATTATATCAAAATTGTATGCCCCGTAAAAAAAATTTTTTACTTTGAGTCATTGTATGATTTAGATGTTTACATTTACATTTTAATCATTTAGCAGATGTTTTTATATAAGTGACCTACAAACTGAGGACAATAGAAGCAATCAAACCAACAAAAGAGCAATAATATATAAGTGCTGTGACAAGTCCTGCTTAGTATAATGCAGAGCAAGGTTTTCTGTATAATAAATGAGAAGAATAAAATAGATCCAATAGACAGAGCTAGTGTTAGTGTTGTGAAGTTATATGAATATTATTTATTTATTGAAGATGGCTAAAGCTGCTCAGATTATGCTGGTCAGGTCTTTCCACTAGCAGTTAAGGTAAATGAAATAAAGGCAAATCTTTGGGAAAAACACAAATAATTTCTTCTCAGAGAGAAAGCCTCTAGAGGGCACACAAGTCAGTAATGAATATAGTAAAAGGGGTGCAAGCCAGTGGTGGTTTTATAGGCAAACACCAATGCCTTGACTTCCATAAAACATTTAGTTTAAGTAATTTTTAGTCTATATAAGAATAAATTAGGCTAATAGACATAGAAGTGAAAAAATAGCATCATGTCATTGACAGTAAATTGGTTATAAATATTTTAATAGTACATGCAGTATGTTGAAATATGAGATTAGTAATACAAACATTTTCATATTACCAATTAACGCTTTCACTGATATTCTAGTCTGATGCCTACCCGAGCATGATGATACCATGGTACCTGGGTGGTAAGGGGAGCATGTTGGTGACCTCATTGATCTGCCTCTTGACCGTGAACGGACCAAAGTAGCAGGGACTCAGCTTCTTGCATTGCTAATGGAGACGCAGATCCCTTGATAGCCAGACTTTATCCCCTGGATGGTAAACTGGAGTGGCGGCATGTCGAACATTAGCAAAGGCCTTGCGTCTCTGTATGGTGCGCTGGAGGTGTATGTGAGCTGAGTCCCATACTCTCTCACTTGCTCAGAACCAGTATTCCACAGCTGGAACATCCAAAAGTTCACCTGTCCAAGGGAACAAAGGGGGTTGGGAACCAGGCATGCATTGGAAGGGGGTGAGGCCGGTGGTAACTTGTCAAAAGGAGGTCTGTGCATACTCGGACCAGGGAAGGAAACAGTTACAGCTGTGCTGGTATTCTTGGCAGTATTCCCGGAGGCACCGTCCGAGTTCTTGGATCTTCCACTCAGTCTGGCCGTCTGGATGGTACCCAGAGGATAAGTTAATAAGTCACACCTATGAGATGGAAGAAGACTTTCCATATCCTGGATATGAATTGTGGGCCCTGGTCTGACACAGTATCTTCAGGTAGACCAAAGTTAAAGAGATGTTCAGCAGTTTCCAGGGCAGTTGGTAGTCCTGGCAGGGGAATTAATTTACAGGCTTTTGAGAATCGATCCAGAACTACTAAGATGCAGGTGTTACCTTCAGAGTTGGGCAGGTCAGTGACGGTAGGTGGGTAGGTGTACCAATTTGCCTGCTGGGAACTGACGTGGGGTTGAAGACATGGCACAAACTGAGCAACTGCGGATGTACCTGATGACATCCTGGGACATACTGGGCCACCAGTACTGAGCTTGGAGGAGCGAGAGGGTCCGTTGGTTGCCTGAATGTCCAGAGCCTGGAACACTGTTAAATGAGCCCAGAAGGGATTGCCGCTGGGACCAGGGAACATAAATCCTCCCTTCTGGGCCTCCCAGTAGAGCAGGTTCATGTTGGGTAGCGGCTCTGATGTCCTCGTCCATGCTCCACATGATGTGGCTAACAATCATGGCAGGAGGGAGTATAGGTTCGGGGTCTGAAGGAGTGTCCAGAGAATGCAGACGATAAAAAGCATCAGCCTTGCATTTGTATTTAGGTGATGTAGCAGGGCGTTAGGTGATGGTGAAATTGAATCTGGTGAAGAAGAGGGCCCAACAGGCTTGCCTGGAATCCAGTCTACGGAAATTTTGCAGATTTTTGCAGATTTTTGCAGTGATTACCGTAAAGGGCCAATGTCAGCCAATGTCCCCATTTTTTTAGAGCAAGCTCGATCGCTAACAGCTCCCTGTTCCCAATTGCATAATTCTGCTCTGCTGGGGCCAGTATCCTGGAATACTAAGTGCAAAGCTGGAGGCGTGGAGGCTCACCGAACTGCTGGGATAGCACGACTCTGACGTCGGTAGTGGAGGTGTCCACTTCTTGGGATGCTTCATGAGCAGTGGAAGTCCAGGACAGGGATTTGGGTTTTCCTCTAAGGAGAGAGGTCAGTGGTGCAGTATGCAGACTGAAGTCTTAGATAAAGCATCGATAGAAGTTAGCAAATCTTAAGAAACTCTGGAGTGCCTTCCCAGATTGTGGAACGGGCCATTCCTTAATGGCGGATACCTTCCCCTGGTCCATCTGGATACCTTCTATGGCTGCAACAAATGATCATTTTGATAATCGATTAATCTAATGATTATTAGAAAGATTCATCGAATAATCCTCAATTATTTTACTGATAAATCAGTAGAATTTGATTGATTATTCAGCTCTTGCAATTAGTTAAAATATTTTTATACTTAATAAATAAAAGATAGTCTAATCACTTCAGCTTTGGGAAATAATATTATGTAATTACAATCATTATACAATTCATTTATGCAAATAAATATATTTGAAACAAAATGAGATGATAAAGAAAACTTTTTATTTAACATTTAATTATTATATTAATTACTTATATTTAATATCTAAAATGAACTGAATGATATCTCATTCTGCCTAACATCTCCTTTTGTAATTATATAATATAGATAAGAAACTAAATAAAGGTAAGTGATTAGATGTTTTATTTTTGGATAAACAATTTTATTCACAATATACACTACAAGTCAAACATTTTTGAACAGTAATATTGTTTTTAAAGAAGTATCTTCTGCTCTTCAAGCCTGCATGTATTTGATCCAAAGTACAGCGAAAACAGTGACAATTTGAAATATTTTTTACTATTTAAAACAACAGTTTTATATTTGAATATATTTTAAAATGTAATTTATTCCTGTGATTTCAAGGCTGATTTTTTTTTTTTTTTTTTTTTTTTTGCATCATTACTCCAGTCACAAGATCCTTCAGAAATCATTGTAATATAATGATTTGCTGCTCCATTTTTTAAATAATCATTATGTTAAAAACAGCTGAATATAATTTTAAAAGTTTCTTTGATGAATATAAATATTTTGGATCAAATAAATGCAGGACTAGTGAGCAGAAGAGACTTCTTAAAAAAATAAAAAAACAAATTAAAAATCTTAACATTACCATTCAAAAACTTTTGACTGGTAGAGTAATCTATTTTAAAATACCTTACTGGTTTTATGATAATCAAAACAGTCCTGAGCTAGATTAAGCTTTGATCTGTGCAAACCAAACTATCACTTAAATCAAATATTTAATAATAATGTTTAATACCGTAAAACTGCTTGATTTAAGGTATTGCATAAAATACTATAGACGCGACGTGAATGCTTTACTGAGCTTGTGCAATTGATGAAATAAGATGCATTTTTAACTGCTGCTTTCACACTGCTGTGATATTTTTGTTGTTGTGTTGTTGTTGTTGTTTATTTCATTATTGAGAGGAAAACACACGTCATATATTTTCATATCCAAACGCCATTCGGTTTCTCTGAAGAAGCGCTGAGCGAGCGCTGTATCTCTTCTTCTCTTGAATTGCATAGAGGAGGGCTGAATTACAGTCTTGCAGTTCAGCGCCACACTGGTCAAACTGCATTATAGCAGGCTCTAAATTAGGTCAAATTAAATCAAATGAATACTCGACAACAAAAATTGTCAACATTGTTCATAGCGTTGACTAATCGTTTCAGCCCTAATACCTTCAGGGCTGATGTTGTACCTGAGGAACTGCATGGTCAGACACCAGTTCATGGTTGTGAACAGTAGAACGGACACCGGAGTACTGAGTTGGGGGTGTCTTTATCCTGGTGAGTGATTACTGGGTAAAGGTGCAGGTGATCAGTACTCCGGTGTTTGGGATCGTGCTTGATTGGAGTCAGGTGCGGGTGATGATTGGGGTGGCTGTGACGGAGAGTTCCTGACATCAACGAAGCAGACTTCATTTCTGCTTTTTCTTTACAATCCACACTCAGCATCGTGGTCTTGACTGAGATCTGGATTCATCCAGAAGACTCAGCAACCACAGCTGCTCTATCTAACAACTTCTCTTTCTCTCACACCTCCAGTCAGGTTGACCGGGTTGGGGGAACTGGTCTACTCATTTCAACAGTTGGAAATACTCAACCCACTCTACCCTATGCAATTATAACTCATTTGAATCGTATGTGATAACTGTAACAGCCCCTATAAAACTCCACCCTCCTGGGCAAATTCTAGGCACCTTCCTAGAAGAGCTGGATGGGCTGCTGTCCTCATTCCTGGAGGATGGCAGTCCACTTTTAGTCTTTGGTAAATTCAACATTCATCTGGACAAGCTTTATGCTATAAACTTCCATTCACTCCTTGCTTCATTCAATCTCAAATGACTTATCACTACAAGCACAACAAGAACCCCTACATATCTCTGACCATTTCTTCATTACATTTAAACTACATTTGCTACCTGTGGGCCACCAACCCCTCTTCTGGTTACTTTTAGACTGTGCTCCCTTTCACCCTCCTATCTTTCCTACGTAGTATCCTCCTCTCTTCCTTCAACTAACCATTTTTTTTCAGAGCCTTGGATATGTGAAGGAAGCCTTGGTTCTTGTCTCAGGGCCCGGTGCTGGGAGCTCCTTGTCCCCGCGGGATGCTAGTGACGGATGCGTCACTCACCGGCTGGGGTGCGGTCATGAGTGGCCACCCAGCCCTGCGGTCTGTGAAGTGGTCGCCATCTGACATGGCACATCAACTGCATGGAGATGCTGGCCGTGCTTCGTGCACTTCGTTATTTTCTCTATTTATGTGTTGATGCGCACCGACAACACAGCGGTGGTCTCTTACATCAACCACCAAGGAGGTCTGCACTCACGCTGTTTATACAACTAGCATACCAGGTCCTTGTGTGGGCCCAAGACGAATTCCTCTCGATCAGAGCAGTTCACATTCCTGGGCATCTTAATATGGGAGCAGACATCCTGTTGAGGCTGGGGTCGAGGCCCGGGGAATGGCGGCTTCACACCGAGGTGATGAAGCAGAGTTGGAGAGGTTGGCCAGACTCGGGTGGATCATTCTTAACTGCTACTTTCACACTGCTGTGATGTTTTTGTTGTTGTTGTTTATTTCATTATTGAGAGGAAAACACACGTCATATATTTTCATATCCAAACGCCATTCGGTTTCTCCGAAGAAGCGCTGAGCGAGCACTGTATCTCTTCTTCTCTTGAATTGCATAGAGGAGGGCTGAATTACAGTCTTGCAGTTCAGCACCACACAGGTCAAACTGCATTATTGCAGGCTCTAAATTAGGTCAAATTAAATCAAATGAATACTAATAAAATAAATAAATACCAAGGAGGTCTGCACTCACGCTGTTTATACAACTAGCAGTACAGGTCCTTGTGTGGGCCCAAGACGAATTCCTCTCGATCAGAGCAGTTCACATTCCTGGGCATCTTAATATGGGAGCAGACATCCTGTTGAGGCAGGGGCCGAGGCCCGGGGAATGGCGGCTTCACACCGAGGTGATGAAGCAGAGTTGGAGAGGTTGGCCAGACTCGGGTGGATCTTTTTGCGACTCCAGAGACATAGCACTGTCCCCTCTGGCTTCCTCTGACTCATCCAGCTCCACTGGGGCTGGACGCCATGGTACAGATGTGGCCAAGGCTTCATCTGTACATTTTTTCCCCGATTGCCCTGCTCTCTGGAGTTCTGGAGAGAGTGCGCCGGGACATAGTTAGTAGCCCCCCATAGTTAGTAGCCCCGTTCTGGCCGGGCCGGAAATGGTTCCTGGGCCTGATTTCTCTTTTTGACGGCACTCCATGGGATGTTCCCGTCAGGAGAGATCTCCTCTCGCAGGCGGAGGGTGCACCCCCGCATGGAGCTTAGAGGCTGTAGGTGTGGTCTCTAAGGAGGCACAACTCTTAGCTTCCGGCCTCTCAACCGAGGTTGTAAGACCGTTCTCCAATCCAGAGCTCCCTCAATGAGGAAACTTTATGCCTTGAAGTGTAAGCTTTTCACTTCTTGGTGCGGAGACTGCCAGCTCGACCCAGTTAATTGCCCGGATGGTACAGTGCTGGAGTTCCTGCAGGCTCTCCGCAGGGTTGACCCAATCCACCCTGAAGGTCTACGTGGCGCCATGGTGGCCTACTGCGCCCCTCTCGGTGGCCAGTCAGGGAGCAGAAACCCTCTGGTTACATGTTTCCTCCATGGTGCACTGAGGCGGAGGCCTCCGGCCAGAAGAAGCTTATGCTAAGCGGTGATCAGGATGCTATCCTAAGCCTCGAGTCCTCTGATCTCCCCTCTCCTGGGGGTCAAGACTCACTCCTTCAAAGTTTGGCCATTGGACGGGTTGTCCCCGATTTCTGTCAGGCTCCTTCTCCTTCTCTTGATTTAGCTGTGTTCTTCCACACTAGGCAGAGATTTGAAAGTCTGGCGGCGTGGGCATTCTTGTTCCCCAAACATTCTCGACGTAGCTCAAGTTCCTGAAGAGGAACGTCTAAGGTTACGTATGTAACCCTGGTTCCTCGAAGCAACGAGACGCTGCGTCGCGGTGCCACACTTCGGGCATCTCTGGCTGGTGCTTGCTTCATCCTTTGAGGCTGATTATGCTGATTATGCTTTTATGCTTCCTGGTCTCTAAATTCTTCCGCCTATGACGTCTCGCCCTTCCTTTGGACTGATTATACACGTTATTCAGAGACGTCATGCTGGACGCGTTCCCCAAACGTTCTCGACGCAGCATTTCGTTACTTCGAGGAACCAGGTTTGCATAAGTAACCTTTTCCCCAAGAATATTTTGGGTATTTGGGGCCGACTTGGCCGAGCCTGCTAAGGGCATGGAAGCTCCACCATGGCCTCCCAAGTCTTCTGCTTTGCCATGGTGCCTGGATCTGGGACCACCTTGGAGCACCCCGTCCCATCCAAGCCTGTCTGTAGGTATCCCTTTGTTGTATGGCGCGAGGTGGTGCCTTCCAGGAGGGGGGCGTAGTGTCAGGGAATCATCACTGTCACAGCCAACTCCACCATTAACATCACCACCTGTTCCCAATCCCAATTGCTGGAGTACTGATCACCTGCACTCACGAATCCTTCTCAGCATAAAGGCACCTTCACTTCAGTGTGTCGGCGTCTGGTCTACCATTCACTACACTGAACTTTTCCAGACTCTTGCTCTCTAACCTGTATTTATTTTACCGTCAGAAACTCTGACGATCCCGAAAAAAAAATAAAATAATAATTACTCATGCAAACTTACCCCAGCCAAACGTAATTATGATGTGGGTGACAGGTAGCTGTTGGCTATGAAGGCCGCCCTCGAGGAATGGCAGCATTGGTTGTAAGGAGCCTACCTGCCTTCTACGGTACTGATGGAGCACCAAAATTTGGAATATATCAAGGCTGCTAAGAGACTGAATCCCAGACAGGCCAGGTGGTCCCTAATCTTTACTCGATTTAATTTTAATGTCACATATTGTCCTGGTTCAAAGAACAAGCAAGGCGGAAACTGTATCTCATCAGTTTGATAGTTCTCCTAATTCCTCCACATCTCCTCGCATGTTACCAACAACCCTCATCCTCGCTCCCATACAGTGGGACATCATGACCAAGATTTCAGCAGCTCAGTGGGAGGAACTGTCACCACCCGATTGCCCCCATGATCGCACCTACAACATTGACAAATCCTCTCACAAGAGACCAGCTGGGTTACTCCATCCACTCCCAGTACCACAAGCCCATGGTCCCATATAGTGATTGACTTTGTCAGAGAATTTCCTCTTTCTCCTGGTTACACTACCAACCTGATAGTGGTTGATCATTTTTTTCCAAAGCCAAAAGCCTTTTCCAAAGCCTCCACCTTCAATACCACGACTTAGGTGCCCTTGAGCAAGGCATCGAACCCCCATCTGCTCCCCGGGCGCCGCAGCATAAATGACTGCCCACTGCTCCGGGTGTGTGCTCACAGTGTGTGTGTGTGTTCACTGCTCTGTGTGTGTGCATTTCGGATGGGTTAAATGCAGAGCACAAATTCTGAGTATGGGTCACCATACTTGGCTGAATGTCACTTTCACTCACTTCACTCACTCACTCATTTTCTATGCACTTACAGCCACCAGAACCAGCATTATTGGGGCCGAATACGCCAAGAACTCTCTACTGAAGCCCTCGACAGGACTCACCCCTTTCAAGTGCGTTCTAGGGTACCAACCTCCTCTATTTCCCTGGTCCGGCGAACCCACTGACCTACCAGCAGTCAATGACAGAGAAGTGAGGAGACATGGAACAGCGCTCATGTACACCTTCAGCAAACAGTTAGTAGATTCCGAGAAAAGGCCAATCATCATCAGAGAAGGGGTCCTGAATACGCTCCTGCAATGGACAATGGGGGGTCCTGGACATTTCAAGGGGGGTCTCATGAAAACCAACAATAAAATACAGTGGACCCGGCTAATAACTGCATATTACTGCTACTAAACAACAAAAACACAGCATATCAACTACTTTGTTTTTAATTAATAAGTTGCAGTTTGCAAAGAATATGCTCAAACTTTAAAGGGTTAGTACACCAAAAAAGGAAAATTCTGTCATTAATGACTCACCCTCATGTCGTTACAAACCCGTAAGACCTCCGTTCATCTTCGGAACACAGTTTAAGATTTTAGATTTAGTCTGAGAGCTTTCTCCATTGAACTTTTCTCCATTGAAAATGTACGCATGGTATAATGTCCATGTCCAGAAAGGTAATAAAAACAATCAAAGTAGTCCATGTGACAGAGAAATTAGAATTTGTTGAAGTACCAAAAATACATTTTGGTCCAAAAATAACAAAAACTACGACTTTATTCAGCATTGTCTTCTCTTCCGGGTCTGTTTGTCAGGGATCTGCAAGAAATGGGACCCAAATGCAGAGTGAGCAGACAAGGGTATTTTATTAACAAAACGTAGACTGGAACAGCTAGGGGAAAATTGCAGTGAAACAGTTCAAACAGATGGGCAGGGCAGACAACAATACAGGCAGAAGGGATGACCACTGAGACAGTCCGAGATGACCACAGGATCAAGCACAGAGTAGGCAGCTCCAGAGGAAGGGTGTGACGATTTGTGTTAGGAAAACACAAGGAGAGGGTAGATCCAATTGCAAGTATGATTTTTAATAACAAAAGGGTAATACAAAATAAACAGTCTTGGGAGACAAACAAAACAAAACAAAAGAGGAAACCGGATGAAACGGAATGTAAAACTCGGAGGAACGAGAAGGCAGGGGTAAGTCTCGGGAGACGAGAACGTATCACACAAAGGGTAAGGACTCCATACAAACAACAGGGAAGGACAGCTATTTATAAGGAGACTAATGACAATAGATTTCCTGCACCTGTGCGATTAACTGGAGTGCAATTACTGTGAAGACAGGACCAGACTAGCGAAATTATAGTGCCTATGGTGAAGTGCCTAAGGAGAAGTGAGCTCACTAGGGAACACCCAGGAAAACAGAGACTGACAGCGTGACAAAGGGCCAGGCAGACACAGGAAACCCGTAGCTTCAAGTGAAACTAGTCGCCAGGTAGAGACTCACGAGATGAGAGACTTGACACGAGAGAGAGGTGAGCTGCTTCCAGGCAGTGGGGTTCAGTGGCCAGGAAATCTGAGTGTGGGCAAGATAGGACAATACACAAAAACGAGCAAGACTCAAAATGACACAGACAATTGAAAACAAAATTAGAACAAAGCAAAAGAAAACCAAAGCTATCCAAAGATATAATTCAAGAGTAAGCATAAAAAAACTAAATCCAAAACTGGAATCACTTAAACAAGAATAGATGAATATCTAAATCAAATGAGAAACAAAACTAGATTAGAATACACAAAAAATATTTTTCTTCCTTTCTTTTAAACTAGACAAAACTAAAGGCCAAAAAGGATATAAATAACTAGATAAAAGATCAAAGATAATGATCAAGCTCAAAGGGATAAATTCTGGGCCAAGAGACAAGTAAACACCGAAAAACGAACCAGCAGAGACACAAGCACAGAGAAACCAATATATAGAGCAGTACACATGAGGATCAGGTGAAAACAATCAAGCAGACAAGGGCTAAACAAGGGGACATGACCAGGGGTAACAAGGAGGTGGTACAAGAGGAGTAGGTGGCAGACTCGAACAAAGACAGAACCATGTGCTTAGACACAAAACAAAGTAAGAAACATGGATCAGAGACAATATGGACAGGACTGTCAGGGCAGGATCCTGACACTGTTGTGTACACGTTCACAGCACTGCAGTGTAGTGTAGTGATGTCCGGTTCGTGAAATAATCATTCGATTTAACTGGTTCTTCTTGAACCTGTTCACCAAATTGAACTGAATAGTTTGAAATGGTTTGCGTCTCCATATCTCCAGTAAGCATTAATCCACAAATTACTTAAGCTGTTAACTTTATAGAATTCTAATCATAGAAAATAAACCAATATCCTAGGGTAATTCATTTACTCAAATGGTACACTGAATGAACTGCTTTTAAGAGAGTACTGAAGATGAACACCGAGCCGAGCCAGATAACAAACGAAAGAGTGACTCGTTCTCGAGTCAAGAACCGGTTGCCTCAGTTTTCGAATCACCAGTAGTGATGAGAAGTTCGGTTCTTTTCGGCGAACTGGTTCTTTCGGACAGTTCGATTCAATACACCAGGTGAAAAAAAATGGTTTACCGGCTCTTTTGCGCTCTACATAATGACGTCAAGCCTTCGGTTTACCCGCGCTCATAACATTAGTACAGAATCAGTTCAGAATCAATCACCAAAAGAACCAGTTCAGTTCAGATGCATTGTATGTCAGTCTGCCTCATGCTGAATCACGCATGTGCAGTATCATCAGCTCCTCGGTTCCTGAATCAGACATGTCCAACAGAAACAGTTCTCGGTTCAGTGTACAAATAAATGAAGAATAAATTATAAATTATTATTATTATGCGTAGTTTGAAGAGAAACATTTTTAAATCTTTATCCTGGATATATTTTTTTTTAATCAGGAAGAGTGTGGGGGGGGGGGTCAAATGGGGGGTAAAGCCTTTTTTTGGCAGGGTCTTGAGACCCTCCGGTGCGGTACAGATTTCGAGTGAGAAGTGCCAGACCTTGCAAAGTTGTAACTGCCCCACTTTATAGAAACAGACACCGGCATTGTAGGCTACTCTAACAGGAAACAGTCCTCATCCTCTGTAAAATGCACTGACCACATCTGAATATTTGGATGGAATACAACAGTGTTGTAAATCTTCACCACTGATTTCTAGTTGTGTCCTCTATTGGAAGGCAAAAGAAAGTAGCTTCACTTTCACAATGAAACACATCATCTCCACAACATGGCAGCGGCAGCAACAGTGAAAATCAAAGTCACACCTTCTTTCTTTGTGTGAACATTTGGGCAGTGTTATGCAAATCTTCCCACATTGTGAGAAGTTAGAACAAGCCGTTTTAGGGGGGCGTGGGCATGGATACTATGTGAAAACAACACCCTATAAGTCATCTGAGTCCTATTCATCTACTGTTAAATGAATGCTGTGAATTTGGACATACTATATTCAAATGCTGTTTATTGCCTATATGCAATTTTGATGCAGACATTGTGTTAAAGCAAGTTAATTTGAGAACCATTGCAATATCATTCTCCAGCTTAATTCTGTTAGAAAAAAAATCTAATTTGATGGTGTTAGCACAATCATATTTATATCATTCCTAAATATTAAGTGTCTTCTAGACCCCAACTAAGCAATTCAAAATGCAACAGTAATCCAAACTCGATCACGTGGCAGTTTGAGACCAGTTCTCCTTTTCTCTAAAAAATACTAGAAAAATCTTTTCACAGTTATGTTACTTCTTGCAGAGAAATGTTATATGCAAGAAATAGCACTGAAACTGCTCTCATCAGAGTTACAAATGACTTGCTCTTATCCAATCATGGTTACATCTTTCTGCTAGTGTTACTGGACCGTAGTGCTACCTGCAAAGCTTCCTGAAAAACTAAGTGTAAGTGCACCTAGTGCAAAAGCTGCTTTAAACACAAAGGATGGTCACACCAAATGCTGGTTTAATTTAGTTAATAGAAGTTGATTGATAAAATTTCACAAAAACAATTTCTTGAAGCATCTTGTGGCTCTTTCCCACTGCGTCGTACGACTCTGCTCGGTATGGCTCAGTATGGTACGGCATGGCTCGACTCGGTTCGGTTTGCGTTTCGACTGCAGTTAAGTACTGCTTTAGAGTGTGCGGGATTATTCATATGTTGTTATTGTTGCGCCACCTCTACTGCTGCAACTTGTGAGAAACTTTTTTTTCCGTGTCACCCCATCACGGCAGCCATATCACCCTGGAGCACAAGACCGGTTTCCCACTGAAGCTAAGCAGGGCTGAGCCTGGTCAGTACCTGGATGGGAGACTGAGAAAACTAGGTTGCTGCAGGAAGAGGTGGTAGGGGTACTCACCCTGTGGTCTGTGTGGGTCCTAGCGCCCCAGTGTAGTGATGGGGATGCTATACTGTCAACGAGCACCGTCCTTCGGATGAGACGTTAAACCGAGGTCCTGACTCTCTGTGGTCATTAAAAATCCCAGAGTAGAGGTGTGACCTCGGCATCCTGGCTAAATTCGCCCATTGGCCTCTGACCATCATGGCCTCCTAACAGTCCCCATATCTGCTGATTGGCTTCATCACTCTGTCTCCTCTCCACCAGTAAGCTGGTGTGTGGTGGGCATTCTGGTGCAATATGGCTGCCGTCGCATCATCCAGGGGGATGCTGCACACTGGTGGTGGATGAGGAGATAGCCCCTGTCTATGTAAATTATAATTTGGCATAAATGTAATTCCTTACATTTATATAGCGCTTTTCTAGGCACTCAAAGCGCTATATAAATGTAAGGAATTATTATTATTATTATTATCAAGCTCTCGCTGGATCAGCTCTTCTGCTATCAACAAGAGGAACGTCTGTAATTTCTCAACAGAAAACAAAATAGATTTTTGGGTTGTTAAATTGTTGATTTGTTTTGGGTTGCATTCTATCCTTCGCTGGCTGTATTGATTTAAATCTAGCTTCTGTTGTGTTTGTGTTGCAAATTCAGTGATGGAGGTAGTGAAGATTCTCGGCCAAAAAAAAAAAAAGATTACAGGTCACGTCTTGGTAATGGTATGGGTTTACTTGGAACCTTAACTGAGGTGGTACTAAAAAAAGAACCAGGTACAACCCCCTGCAAAAGTGAACCATGCAGAGGAAAAGTGCCATTGGAGACATTGCCACAGTTCTTCTGCATTTTGTCTGTCTCAGTTTGTTCTGTTTCTTCATGTAATTGCAGACAGACTTGATGAGGATAAGATCAGATCTCTGCGTGAAACCCTGGCTGTTGTCAGACTCCTTGTGCAAACAAAAATCTAATTTAGTTATTACAATTAATGGCAAAATTAGTGATTGGAAATGTAAACTGGTATTTCCTACTGACACACTACAGCAAAAGATAGAAATAACCGACCTAATACCATTTTTTAGCTGGAGAGAATACTAGTGTCCTAATAATTTTGGCCACCACTGTATGCCAAATTATAATCAGCTCTCTTCTATAGTATTGTGCCGGATAACACACTATAGACTTGATTCTGGAGAATCTGTTAACAGACCAGAATAAAATATCCTTTCCCTCTCAATAATACTAGAAACATCTTCACGAAAGAAATTCCAGTCTAGTTTAGACCATTTCATAGCACTGAAACTGCACTGACCAGAGTTACAAATAACTTGCTTTTATTATCCTATTATGCTTACATATTTCTGTTAGTGTTACTGGACCTTAGTGGTGCCTTAGATACTATCGACTAAAACATTTTTTCGGATAGGCTTGGGAATGATCTTGGCATCACTGGATTTTCTTTGGCATGGTGCAAATCATACTTATCTGACCATTTTCACTATGGCTCAGTAAATAAAAAGGTGTCATATCAATCACAAGTTTAGTATGGAGTACTGCAAGGCTCAGTACTAGGACCGCTGCTTTTCATGCTTTACATGTTATCCTTGGGAGATATTATTAAGAATTATGTTAGTTTTGCCTGCTAAACTGATCTTTTTAACGCCTAATGAAACATCATCAGACCAAAAATCTCACCACATAATAACAAAGAATAATGTCTAACTCTTTATAGAAGCTCTGCCAAATATCTGTTGTCAGTTAGGAACCTGGGTGTACTAATGATAGCAATCAGTTTAAAAGTCACATTTATAATATTTGTAAAACTGTTTTTACAGCTTAAAAAAATGCTGACACATGCTCTCAATGTCAAATGCTTTAAAGCATTAATGGCCTGAAAGATTGTTGTAATGCATAACTGGGGGATTGCCCTGCACATTTATTACACAAATTCTCTACTGTGTGTGCATACAAAGTGATGTTTATTAAATAATTTTTAATAAATTCAAATATTGTAGCACAGCTGAATAGTTATAGTAAAGGTTCAACTTCTTTACAAATCAGTGGTCTGTTATATTCTTTTTATTGTGGTAGATTTCACAACTATAGCATTAGTTTTACCATTGTTGTGTTTTGACTGTTACTATTATAGACTATTACTACCAGAACTATTGATAATTGTTCTTTCCAAGTTTTTGGAGCTCAACCAGTGCGACCATTGGATTATTTGTCAACTCTCTTACCCAGGCTCTTCTTTCCAGATTATAGAGTCTTGGGCTGCATTTCCCAAAAGCATCGTCAGCCTAAATTGATTGTAGCTCCATTTGTTTCAATGGGTCTACAATGTACTTAAGCTTACAATGCTTTTAGCAAATGCAGCCCTGGCTGTTCCAAACTTCTTCCATTTAAGACCTTTATGGAGGCCGTTGTGCCTCAAAGGTGATTCAAAGAAACTCAATGCACCTTAGATGTTTACTTATTTATTTATTTATTTATTTGTTTTTCAATAAAAGTGTTGTAGCAAAGGTACTGAATACTTTGCAGTCACTGTAGGGGAATTTAGAGTGATTTTGGTATGGCTGCAACATATCAAATGTAATAATAATAATAATAATAATAATAAAGGCTTCTGAATACTTATGCATGCACTGTAAGTTAAAATATCAGTACTGTATAAAAATCTTACTTGAATAAATGGAGAAAATAAATAAATACAAAAAATAAATGTACTTGACTTAAAGAAAAAAAGCTCCCCCCATGTTATAAATGTATGGTGACATTGGAGATTTTCACATTAAAGTACATTTGATGCACAAAAGTAGCCTACTGCTTTGTTGTGGTTTTTAAACTGTTTAAAACGGTCTTTAGTTGTTGTATGTTTCTTTTTGATACAAAAGTTTAGCTTTTATTTGTGCCAGTCTTGGTGTGAATAAAACTTTTGTTTTGCATTCAATGTAAAAAGGACTTAAGTCTTAAGAGGAATGACCTGGAACACAAGGAAACTGGGATGTACAAATAGGAAAGGATAAGCACCCTTTTTAGATTTCACTAAGCTACACAATTCACCCTAGTGCCTGAATGAGCCAGCAGAGGTCAGTATAGACACAGTATTGACTCATTCTGTCAAAATATTAAACAAAGGAGACATCACCTCATTCAGAGCTTGATCATTTTGTCAAAATCCAAAAGTGTTTACAAATCATACATTATGAAATTAATGAATAGCCAATATATATGGTTTGTGATTCATATAGATAAATGTTAAACATATATATATATAATATAACAGGACATTTATATAACATTTTTATGTAGCATAGAACATGCTACATAATGCTTAGTCTTTATTACTATTAAATATTGTAAAATGAAAACATTAAAATGTTAATACATTTTTGAACATTATAATCTTACGTTTCCATCTACCACTTTATTATTATTATATTTTTTTTTATTTTCCAAAAATCAAAGAACAAAATGACCTCAGCCCCTCCAGAATCAAAACTGATCCAAACAAGCCTTCCAATGAAGTGTGCTCTCTGAGGATTACCCAGCAGATTTACTCATTTTCTCACTTCCTTACAAGATTCTTTACAAGTTTACAAGGGACAGGCTTTGGCACATATCTGCAAAGGACATAGAAAGACAAGCTTTAAATGGAAACAACACTTTGGGTCAATAAAATTCAGGTCCATGCCTAATTTCTAGACAATGCATTAAACACTCGCACATACAAGGTGGTAAACCACTGAAAAACATTATTATTGTGTGATAAATGCACTCTGTTTACTCTAAAAGAATTATGCTTGTAATTTGATCATCGTCTATGGTTTTGAATGTAAAGCTATACTATTGCATAATTTCCAGGGTGAGACAGCTGCTGGATTTGCATAATTGTTTGTAGATTATTTCAGCATTATCCAGCATTTTGCACACCCTCCTTCTGAGGAGGATGTGGCCACATCCTAAGGGGAAAGTGTGTCTAAAATAGATTCTATAAGTAAGTGCAGTACATGCACAAATGTGGGACTGTGGCCTGCAGGAAAACTTGAGTCATGCTGGCAAGATAAGACTATTGCAGATGACAGCGTAACGTGCCCTATTGCTAAACACATCATTTCCACAGCTAGCACTGGTCACCATTGCCAGAAATGAAAAGGAAAGGTGCGCAAACCTTATGTGTGTCAGTGTATACATGGACGTGTTGTGGGCTTCTTGCAGAAGACTGACCTGGAACTGAACTGGACCTTCATTCATTGTGTCAGCCACACTGCTGGCAATGGCATAACCTCTACAAGACAAGGCAGTCAGTCCTGATCACAGTCTAACCATGCACACAAACAGAACCTGTCAGCCCATCTCATCGTCAGGGTGGGTTTCACCCTATCAGTCATTCTCCATCCACTCTTGTGCCATATCTTTCAGCAGTAGCTATTTGCTCAGACTGCAATATTTTATAGTCACTGATAGGAGATGCATTGACTGAACTGTTTTGGGCTATATGATAGGGATCAAAAACCTTAAATATCCCCTTTGATTTCATATATTTCTATACAGTATATTCCAGAAAGTATTCTTGTTTTTTCTTCACATTTTGTGCTACACTGTAGCCTCTGCAAATCGATTACAAAGATTTAAGCACAACTGTGGAAGACTGCAAAAGAGAAGGTAAGCTGTACAAAGCAAAATGAGGAGATGAAGAGATGGACATAAAGTTTGTTTTTTTATACAGGCCAATGACCCTAAGCTCACAGCCAACACGGTGCAAGGGTGACATAGGGACAACTCTGTGTATGTCCTCGAGTGGCCCATAACCAGAGCCCCAAATTGACCCTGATCGAACATCTCTGGAGATACACTACCGAAAATCAACAAATCAAACCACATGTCTGCAAAACAAAACTCAATAATAAAATGGGTATATATATATATATATATATATATATATATATATATATATATATATATATATATATATATATATATATATATACACAAAACTGTCACACTTTATTTTTGGGACCAATTTTATCTATTACCTATAACTTTTTAACTGTTAACTTTTGCCTGTAATCTAATTTGCTGCTTAATATTTTGTAAGGTAGTTGTTAAGATTAGGTCTGGTATAGATTAAAGGATCTAAAATGTGGTCATGTAGAACAAGGCTTTAATATGTGCTTTATAAGTAATAATAAACAACCAATATGACCGTAAAATTTAACAACTTAAATGTGAAAATTGGTTCCTAAACTAAAGTGTCTCTGAAACGTCATCATCTTTTAGTACTTTATGTCATGTTGTTACAAACCTGTATGCATTTTTTTTCTTATGTGAAACACAAAAAAATCATTTGAAAACTTTTTTTTTTCTTTTTTTTCATACAATAAAATTCAGTGGTCAGTCAGTTGGTGTTTGAAATGACATGATGCTTCTGTTTCATTGTGTATGCACCAAAAATAAATTATTCTATGAATTATATACATATGTGTGTGTGTGTGTGTGTATGTGTGTATGTGTGTGTGTATTAATAAGTGTACATTTTAACTAGAATTGAAATATAGATTTTTTTTTTTTTTTCACTGATTCGTCTGCCTTTGACATAATACACTGACAGGATACATGCAAGTGAAACCTTGTGGTGCCATCAGGCAATTGAGATAACATTGTGATAATACATGACATGTTCAGAGTCAGAGTATCAGCAGATCAGCAGGCTGCTTAGTGCTGCTCCACTGAACACTTCTAATAAGAAAAGTGACCCATTGCCAATCTAAGCAGCAATGTTTCTCCTCTCACATCTCTTTGAGTCGTCTTCTGGCAGTCACACACTCGGGCATGTGTGCTAAAGATGTTACATAACTCTCCCATTCACTCATCAAAGGCATGCTGTACGGAAGCTCCGTCTGCATTCATTTACCTCTGTACAGCACTAAAATAAGATAAACACCCAGCTGTGCTCAAAAAGCGTGCAGATCTACAAGATGCACCAAGTGTATTGTATTTTAGAAGATTTTTTGGGTAGCACAGTTTAATCTGTGCTCAAAACAGTTTGACAAAGTGTGAGTCATCTAATATAGTGTTGTGCGCTCATTTAATGCGAAGTAAGTTAATGATATGGCATTGTAATTAATTAATGATGACAGAGCATGAGTTTGTAATTAGTTTTTCACTATAATAACTATTCTGGATTTATGTTCATTGTTCGAGGAGTAGTAGCCTGTGAATTAGGTTGTTAATGTGCTGGAATGAGATGCTATCTGTGCTTCTGTCCATTCAAAGGCATGTGGGGGTAGAAATAATTTCTGTCAGGGCAGAGTATGACCCCTCTAGCTAAATTAATCCAGTACAATTTTTATTTTAAGCATACAGGATGAAAAACGACAAATAAGAAAGAACCAAATACAGAGAGAACTCTGCATAAGCACTTGGGTCTGTAAAAGGAAACAGTGATGGCATTAACTCGCACTAGTAAATGGCCATTGGGACAGAATATAGGTCAAATGTACAGGTATAAGCTCAATCGAATGGCATGAAAACAGGTTCAGCTAACTGAAGCTTCTGCTAACTTAAAAGTTGTTAATTACTTATCTTTATCATAAGTCATTATCACAATATATATATATATATATATATATATATATATATATATATATATATATATAACAAATATTAATTATCAATCCTATGTTTACATAGAAAATTGTATTGCCTTGCTATTTCAATTCTCAAGATCAATCATTTGTCAGTTTCGCAGTTTTGCTTTAAGTATCAACTTTGTCTCAAATGACTCTTCTAAAATTGCTTAATAGAAATACATACAAATATAATATTAATAAAATGGAAGTAGCATAACTCATATTAATGTTTGGTTAATTTGCTGAGAAATATTATATATTGAGGGTTCACTATGAGAACTCTATCTATGAGTTTCACAGCATATGAACATATACTTACTCTTATCACACTTGAGATTTGAGGACTTCAGTCTTGTGAAATATTGGAGCATAGTTTGAGATGTTGATTTGTCCTTTGAGACGCCTGAGATTACTGAAATCTCCTTCTCACTGTGTAGAAAAATGTGAGCAAAGACTTAAGCACAAGTCTCCATTTGCTCTCAGTTAATCTATGATATCTAGGAGAAGTATATAAATATTAAAATACGATTTTACTATTTTTAAAGGGGTCAAGAATGGGGAATCAAATTTTCTTTGTTATTTTGATATATTACAGGACATGTCAGGACATGTGCATGTCAGAGTACACAAAAGGAGGTAGATCTTTTTCTTACCTAGCTTCCAAACTCTGGAAAGTTGCATAAACAAGTACAATTTTGTTTGATTCAGTTACCAAAATTTGTTCTAACTAAAATGCTGTAAAACAACTGCACTAGATATTTTTGGACTTTACTTGAGAGGTTGCAAAGGAGATTTGAGATTGAAGCAGCCTCCATCTCAGCTGTTTACCACCCACGTGATAATAATTAGGTTATATCCTCCGCATATTAAGTTAATGTTTAATCCTAATCCAATGCAGTTTTTGCATATTAGCCATATTCAGAGCAAGCTATGATTAAAATGTCCTAGATTAGTTATGTATAGGGTGAAGTTATGTTAACAATGGTACTACATTAAGAAAATATATTACAATTTGTAACTCTAGGGCTAAAACTGTAAAGTTAGCTTCATTATTGTTCATTATCTATCTATCTATCTATCTATCTATGGAATACATGTCAACTAGCAGTCATTAGAGTATTAATTGACTGTCTGCTCAATATCTACTAACACTTTATTTTGATGGGTCCAAGGCATACAACATACTGACTATGAGAAACTTTGCAAGTATATGTAAACTTTTCTACTAACCCTAAACCTAACAGTCTACTCTGAGAGTTAGTATACATGTACTTGCCAATTAATGAGAATTAGTTGACATGTACAGTAGTTGATAACTAGTAACTAGTTAATAAAATGTCTAAAGTGGACTATCAAAATAAAGTATAACCTTTTATTTTACTGGCTGAAGGGGATATCAAATGACATTGCTAAAATATTTAATTGGTTGAACACCATTATTGCATTTATAAATTAAATGAAAAGAAAGAAAGAGCTTGATGTTCCCATGCTCTAGGTGTGTAAAGAATCTGTGAAGAAGTTCCATAGTTTTGGAGCGAGATGTTCATCTAAAGTGCCGCAAAGTGGAGCAAGGGCCACAGGTCGTGTTGCATTCTGAGGGCGATTGCACCAGGCAGAGTTTCACAGCATATGAACATACACTAACTCTTATCACACTTGACATCTTCTGTTTTGGGGTCCAGCTATGCACACAGCATACGCAGCAGACCACTGGCCTGTAATGGGGAGTGATAGACTCTGACGAGTCACACTCACATCAAGTCTGTGTGTGTATGTGCATGCAAGAGAGAGACCGCAGTGGTGAATACGACCAGTGCTCTAGTTTCTGTGCTTACATTTCTCTCACAGACTAGCAGAAGCAGAGGAGCTGACACCAAGACATTGGCCTCACTGATGTCAGATACAAATAAACTAATACAGCTGGGTCTAAAACGTAGAAAATGCTTCTGTTTTCCATTTTCCTTATTGAGTGGTTATTATTATTACCTATTAAAGTGATCAAATATAAACTTAATTTCCCACCATATATACAATATTTTCTGTCAGTCTAATTTGTCTAATTTGACTGTTCGATTAAAAATTTGCAGTGCAACTACAGCGTCTTAGCATTCGTTAGCCGTTTAGCTTGACATTCATGTTTTCATCCACATTTCTATTCGCGTCTATTATCGTTATCTTTTGTTCTTTTGCCTCGTTTATTTTCTCTCTCACACTGTTTTTCACAAGTTCATCAAACAACAGTCAGAATCATCCTTCAATCAGCGTGAGTAATGGCTACTTCTCCTGCTATTGTTTTTTTGCACCGCTTGCCACATTTACAGTTTATCTATCTCTGTCGCTGATGAAGGATTCACATGTGATAAATGCAGGGAAATAGTTAGGCTGAAAGAGAAGGTTTCAGAATTAGAGACACGCATCCAAACTTTAATTAGGACAGTAAGAATGTGAGGGCTGCAGATACGGCTTTGGATGCGTCTAGCTCAGGGAGAGCTGTACACTGTTTAGTTCCAACTAAAGTGCCTTTGCAACAGGGCAACTGGGTGACTGTGAGGAGGCATAGTCATGGATGAAAACACAGCTCTTCTGTTCTGATCGAAACTTTATACAGGTTCTCCCCACTGAGAGTGGGGATTGAGTAAGATTGTTATTCACTCCGGTGCTAATGATGTTCGACTTCGCCAGTCGGAGATCACTAAACATTAAAGAGGTGTGTGAAATGGCAAGCACAATGTCAGACACTGTAATATGCTCTGGTCCCCTCCCTGCTTACCGTGGTGATGAGATACATAGCTGTCAATACTGTCGTCACTCAATGGCTGGATGTCTAAGTGGTGCCGGCAGAATAGCATAGGTTTCATAGACAATTGGGCAAGCTCTTAGGGCAGACCTGACCTGTTAAAAAGAGATGGTTTTCATTCTTCCTTGGGTGGTGCTGAATCCAAATAACTATTTAATTACAGACTGATTTCGAATCACCATTTCTGTCCAAGATACTAGAAAAGGTTATATCCTCAAAATTATATTCCTTCTTAGAAAAATGGTATCTGTGAGGATTTACAGTCAGGATTTAGACCGTATCATAGTACTGAGACTGCTCTCCTTAGAGTTACAAAATGACCTGCTCTTATCATCTGATCATTATTGTATCTCTCTATTAGTTTTATTGGATCTTAGTGCTGCGTTTGACACAATTGACCACAACATTCTCTTGAATAGACTAGAAAACTTTGCTGGCATTAATTGAAGTGTATTAGCATGGTTTAAATCATTCTTATAGCAGTGAATGAAGATGTATCATATCGATCACAAGTGCAGTATGGAGTACCTCAAGGCTCAGTACTAGGGCCGCTACTCTTCACGCTTTATATGTTACCCTTGGGAGATATCATCAGGAAACATGGTGTTAGCTTTCACTGTTATGCTGATGATACTCAGCTCTATATTTCTTCGAGGCCCGGAGAAACATACCTATTTGAAAAATTTAGGGAATGCATAGTCGTTATAAAAGCCTGAATGATGAGTAATTATTTTCCTGCTAAATTCTAAAAAAAACAGAGGTGTTAATTATAGGACCTAAAAACTCTGCTTGTAATAACCTAGAACACTGTCTAAGACTTGATGGCTGCTCTGACAATTCTTCGTCATCAGTTAGGAACCTAGGTGTGCTACTTGATTGCAATCTTTCCTTAGAAAGCCAAATTTCTAGCATTTTTTAAAACAGCATTTTTCCATCTCAAAAATATATCTAAATTATGGCCTATGCTCTCAATGTCAAATGCATAAATGTTAATCCATGCATTTATGACTTCAAGGTTAGATTATTGTAATGCTTTATTGGGTGGTTGTTCTGCACGCTTAGTAAACAAACTACAGCTAGTCCAAAATGCAGCAGCAAGAGTTCTTACTAGAACCAGGAAGTATGACCATATTAGCCCGGTCCTGTCCACACTGCACTGGCTCCCTATCAAACATTTAATAGATTTTAAAATATTGCTTATTACTTATAAAGCCCTGAATGGTTTAGCACCTCAGTATTTGAATGAGCTATTATTGCACTATAGTCCTCTACATCTGCTGTGTTCTCAAAATGCTGGCAATTTGATAATACCTAGAATATCAAAATCAACTGCAGGTGGCAGATTCTTTTTCTGCTTAACTCCCAAACTCTGGAATAACCTACCTAACATTGTTCGGGAAGCAGACACACTATGTCAGTTTATATCTAGATTAAAGACCCACCTCTTTAACCTGGCTTACAGATAACACACAAACACATTTCTAATATTCAAATCCTTTAAATAATTTATTTTTTAGGCTGCATTAATTAGGAAAACTGGAACTGGAAACAAAAACAAAAACCTTAACAAATTAGCTTCTGGCAGACCTGATAGACATATGTGATATTGCTCAGTAAGGCTGAGCACAAACAAAAGGTCTAAAGCCAAGACGCATGCACTGCTCCAAAGACCATAATGAAACATATTCACTAGCTGTGTGTGTTATACATAATAATGTAGTGTTGTGTCCGGTAATTAACACGACTTGCCAATGCCATCTTTTTTTTCTCACTTTTCCACTTCAGATACTGATTTAGGCCAATTGGTAATCTTTTCAGACAAATACTGTATGAGAAATCAAGCTGAGAGATAAAGAAAGAGTATAAATAATGAGAGATAAAGAGCTTTCTCCATTCATTTTCAGAATATGTAAAACTCTCACAGTGCAAGTTAGAAATTTTATTTCACCAATATGAATGAATTACTGACCCTTCAGTATATTTGGATGAAGGTTCATGCAGTACTGTAGAATGACATCATTCATAAAGAGCAGTTCTAAATGGCTATAACGCTCTTGTCTCTTACTATCTTTTTATACATTAAAAAAATATATATATATTTTGTGGTAATCATGCACAATTTTTATAGTTTTTATATTAAAAAGGTGAAATAATGTTAAATGACTTGACAATCTTTTCGTCTGTTATATGGCCATTCTTTTCAGAAGATTTTGCACAGTCTGACAGATTTATAGTGAACACTGAATAACACAGTGTATAAATGTTGGAAAAGCCCATTGGCTGCACACTGAGCAGAAGCCAATACATTTTTTCTTTCACCATGTAATATACAGTATTATCACTAGCATAGATTACATCACTGTTTCCTGACTGAACTTTTATCAATTTACTTAAAACTATGTGTACAAGCTTATTTTTTATTTTATTTTTTAAAGAAATTGTATATATATATATATATATATATATATATATATATATATATATATATATATATATATATATATATATATATATATATATATATCTTGAATCCAAGATACTCAATCAGTATGTATTTCAGAAGTTTGCATGTATATAATCCTTGAATTTGAAGAGATGGTAAACTGTATGTAATGGAGGACAAAAGCTTGAAAGACAACACACCCCTCAGCTCTTTATTTTGTGTTTTCCCCATGTTCCCAGAGCTCACTCCATTGCCTGCTCCTGGAAGATGTCCTCCGGTGCCGTGGGTCAGCCCTCTTGATTCGGTGGCCATTCCTCCTCTCACCATCAGCCCCACCTTGGGCCGTTATGCTGGGCTCTTACTGCTCCTGATCCCTCCTGTAACCTCCCTGGCTCCTCCCTTCATCGTCTGCTCCCTGGCTCCTTCCTCCATCGTCCCTGGCCCCCTCCCGAGAGTCCGTCCATCACCGGAACCTCCCCCCAAGTTCCCACCCACGCAGCCTCCTGTTGTTCCATGGTGCAAGGTCGCACCTTCCGGGAGGCGGGAGTAATGTCACACCCCTGAACTCTTTATGTTGTGTTTTCCCCATGTTCATTGTGACCCAGTTTCTGTCTCCCTTGATTGATTATTTCCAAGGTGTGTCTCCTTAGTCCCTCATTTGCCTGTCTTTAAAAGCCTTGTCCTTTCTGTTCAGTTTGGTCGGGTCTACAAACCACATATGTGTGTCTTCCTCAGTGTTCCATGTTAGATATACCCTGGGTTGGATTAATAAAGTCTTAATTCGCTTATTCTCGTCTCCGTGTTCCTTCCGGTCAGCGTTACGTGACAAGTTCAAATTTAAAACTTGGACTTACTTGAACAAATTTAGTAATAATTAGACATGAGGGTGGAGTGGAGATGGAGGAGGGATACTGAAGGAATTTTTACAGAATGCAGGAGACAATCGTGTACTTAATCTAACAATGCATTTCAAGAGACCATATCTAATTTGTATGTAATTATATTTTAGTCTATATGAACGATAAAAGCAAAACTAATACATATAGTTGAAAGATATTTTATTTCCATATGTGTAGCTTTTTTGGGTGAGGAGAGAATGCTGGTTTGTTCACTGACTCAGATGTGGGCTGACGTCAGCAGGGATGGAGGATGGGTGGTCCGTGCTCTGTCATCCCCCCATCAGTGATGCAGATGTAAAGCACAATGACAGACAGGAAGAGAACGCATCTCACTACATCACAGCTCTGATTCACTGTGCCTCCGGTGATGACCTGTCCTAAACTTCCTTCTCATATGTGCAAATCATCACACACACACACACACACACACACACACACACACACAGACACACACACACACACATACGCGTATAGGATGTTTGCATCTTTCGAAGTCTGTGAAATCTAGACTCAAAGCTCTTCTGTTTAGCTCTGCATTTACTGTATGAGCACTGTGCCACATCTGAACTGATTGCACTATTTTATGTATAATAATTTTTTAATTAATTTAAAATAAATTTTTTAATCATTTTAATTCCTTGTTTTTATTGTTGTGATTATATTTTTATGAGCATTTATTTTTTTAATGATTTGTAAGCTCACACAACTACTTCAAGGAATAGCTTACCCAAATATGAAGAATTCACAATTTTCCAAGGACAGAAAAGTTGCTATTATATCATTATCAACTTAATATGATATTATACAATTATGATTTCTTATTAATTAAGTGTGTCCAGGAATAAAGCAACATTTCATATAATTTTAGCAAATTAAATTAGCATTTCCCTCAAAACAGAGTTGTTCATTTCTTTTCACATTTTTATCTGCACTTCCGCAGATTTCCGTTCCATCTGTCTCTCTGATGATGTTTTGTTCAGTCTGCATCCTATCTGCAGCTACTCGCTGAGCCTGTGGCATAACATGGAGATGTTATAAGCTGTGACACTATGAGAGTCAGGCATTAGCACTCAAAAGGTCACTGCAAACAGTCCACTAATTACTATAAACACACTATCATTTGAAAGAAGTAATTACAATTGATGGGAATTATGTGTTTTAGAGTCAATATTTGGTTGGGATAAGAAACGCAATGTAAAGCAGTTTTAGCAGTATTATTCAGAGAGGGAGCATATAACTCCAATCTGTTACTTACTACATTTTCTGCACATTAATAATACAGTGGAGTCTCTTGATATTTTCTTGGTTTCACTGTACTGACAGACAGGGCTGGACTGGGACAAAAAAAGGGCCCTGGCATTTTAGCTCAGACCGGCCCACGACAATCGGTCGGACATAATCGACCGGTACACCATCCTTGCGGTCCCTGTAGGTATGAATATCTACCGTTCCATTCCCAAAAACCCCTACAAAGCTGAGAACTAAGTGCCATGGACCAGTGTACCAGTGCAAGTGGACCAGTGTACTCACTCTCTCTTGACAGACTCCCTGGTGATCAAAGGTGCTCTCTTCCACTGCTAACTAAACCTGGCTTGACTATACATAAGGACAGATAGATAGATTATTACAATTTTTTGGAAGAGTTATTAAAAGTACCCTTAGTAAGGATCCATTTTGGTTATATAGTCCTGTCACAGTGTCTGGTTTGTGTTCCCTGGGTATCCACTACATGTCCTCCTTCCCCACGGTGTCTGCCACTTCATGAACCACATTCCTCACGTTCTCTGCCTAAATCATTTCACCCAGCTGTCACGGGTTAACAATCATTGCACTCAGTCAATTCCCCATTAGCGTTATCTCCCCCTGTGTATTTATACCCGGTCTGTCTTAGTATGTGTCACAGAGTCCTTGTTTAATGTTAATCCGTAGTCTTGCTCTTGCCTTGTGTTTTTGTCTGTTTTCATGTTGGATTGTTACTCTGGTTTTGACCCATGCCTGGACTGTTTACCCTTTTGGATTCCCCTCAAATAAACGTCATACATGCACTTGGATCTCTCTCCGTGTTTCATTGTATCCCGGTCGTGACAGAAGGACTCCGTCCCAGCAAGATCCAGCGGTATGTCTTTTGATGTTTACCGTTCCCCAGCCAGGATGGTGGAGCGGAGAGCTAAATATTTGAAGTTGACCGCCCTCCGCCAAGAGGGCAATGAGGTGGGTGCCATGGCACAGGTGTTCTGGTCCCTGGCCGAGGGCATGGGATATAATGACGCGGCCCTAAAGGACTATTTTCACAGCGGGCTGGATGACCCGGTTCCTCAAGAGGAAAAGGCTCATTTGGACACATTTGAGTTCTGCGAATTTGTGTGCTACTTGCAGCATCGGCTTCCGTGGGATGCCCCAGCCACTCCTCTCTCTTCCGGTGGGATGGCCGCCAGCCCAGCGCCACTGCACAAGAAGTCTGCCAGCCCAGGGTCACAGCACAAGGTGGTCAACAGCCCAGCACCACTGCCCAGGATGGCTGCCAGCCCAGCACCACTGCACAGAATGGCCGCCCACCCAGCGCCGCTGCCCAGGATGGCCGCCAACCCAGCGCCGTTGCTTAAGATGGCCGCCAGCCCAGTGCCGAGAGACAAGATGGCCACCAGCTCAGTGCCACAGCACAAGATGGCCGCAAGCCCAGAGCCACTGCCCAAGATGGCCGCCGGTCCAGCACCACGGCCCAAGATGGCCGCCAGTCCAGAGTCATGGCACAAGATTGCTGTTTGCCCAGTGCCTCTGCACAGGATGACAGTCACAGCTGACCTTCCAGAGTTGAGTCAGGTTCCCGTGAACCCTCCAGAGTCGAGTCAGGTTCCCGTTGACCCTCCAGAGTTGAGTCAGTGTCCGGTTGTCCCTCCAGAGTCAAGTCAGGTTCCGGTTGACCCTCCAGAGTCGAGTTAGGTTCCTGTTGACCATCCAGAGTCAAGTGACGTTCCAGTTGATCCTCTTGAATCAAGTCAGATTCCTGTTGACCTTCCAGAGTCGAGTCAGGTGCCCGTTGACTTTCCAGAGTTGAGTCAGGTTCCTGTTGACCATCCAGAGTCAAGTCACGTTCCAGTTGATCCTCCAGAATCAAGTCAGGTGCTTTAGACCCTCCAGAGTCGAGTCAGGTGCTCATGGACCCTCCGGAGTCAGGGTTAGTCACCGTTGATCTTCCAGAGTCAGGGTTAGTCACCGTTGATCTTCCAGAGTCAGGGTTAGTCACCGTTGACCTTCCAGAGTCAGGGCTAGTTCCTGTTGACCTTCCAGAGTCAGGGCTAGTTTCTGTTGACCTTCTAGAGTCGAGTCAAAATCCAGTTGACTATCCAGAGTCGAGTCAGGCTCCTGTTGACCATCCAGAGTCGAGTCACGTTCCAGTTGATCCTCCGGAATCAAGTCAGATTCCTGTTGACCTTCCAGAGTCGAGTCAGGTGCCCGTTGACTTTCCAGAGTTTAGTCAGGTTCCGGTTGACCCTCAAGAGTTGAGTCAGGTGCTCATGGACCCTCCAGAGTCGAGTCAGGTGCTCATGGACTCTCCAGAGTCAGGGTTAGCCACCGTTGACCTTCCAGAGTCAGGGTAAGTCACCTTTGACCTTCCAGAGTCAGGGTTAGTCACCGTTGACCTTCCAGAATCAGGGCTAGTCACCGTTGACCTTCCAGAGTCAGGACTAGTCACCATGGACTTTCCAGAGACAAGGCTAGTCACCGTTGACCTTTCAGAGTCAAGTCAAGTCATTGGTGATCTTCAAGGACAGAGTCAAGTCACTGGTGATCTTCAAGGACAGAGTCAAGTCACTGGTGATCTACAAGGACAGAGTCAAGTCACTGGTGATCTTCAAGGACAGAGTCAAGTCACTGGTGATCTTCAAGGACAGAGTCAAGTCACTGGTGATCTTCAAGGACAGAGTCAAGTCACTGGTGATCTTCAAGGACAGAGTCAAGTCACTGGTGATCTTCAAGGACAGAGTCAAGTCACTGGTGATCTTCAAGGACTGAGTCAAGTCACCGGTGATCTTCATGATAAAGGCAAGTCACCACTGATCTTCATGAGCAAAGGCAAGTCACCATTGATCTTCATGAGTAGAGTCAAGTCAGCACTGATCTTCTGGAATCCAGTAGAAACACCATGGGATTACCAGAGTTTTGTCCTCCCGTTGGTCAGGCTGCAAGGATGTGGTTGTCTTCTGTTCCGCCCTGGGGGGCTTCGGCCTCGACCACAAGGATGTGATGGTTATCTGCTCTGCCCTAGGGGCTTTCTGCATCGACCACAAGGATGTGGTGGTCTTCTGCTCCTCCCTGGGGGACTCCGATCTCGACCACACGGACGTGGTGGTCTTCTGATCCGCCCTGGGGGACACCCGTTCCGACCACAAGGTTGTGGTGGTCTTCTGCTCCACCCTGGGGGGCATCCGTTCCGACCACACAGTTGAGGTGGTCTTCTGCTCCGCCCTGGGGGGCTTCCGCCCAGACCACACGGTTGTATCGGTCCTCTGCTCCGCCCTGGGGGGCTTCCGCCCTGACCACATGGTTGTGGTGGTCTTCTGCTCTGCCCTTTGGGGCGTCGGTTTCAGTCACACGGATGTGGTGTTCTGCTCCGCCCTGGGGTCCTGCCCGGTCGGCGTCAGCCTGGGTTCTTGAACGCCACGATCCACCCTGATCTGTTTTGTTGTTGTTGTTTTTTGTGTTCACTTCTGGTCCTTCCCCCTTGTTAGCCTGGCCCTCCGTTCCTCCCCCTGAACCTCCTCCGGTCCACCTCCCTCCTGGTTTTGTAGTCTTGTCGTGGAGCATCTGGGAGCCACTCCGTAGAGGAGGGTATTGTCACAGTGTCTGGTTTGTGTTCCCTGGGTATCCACTAGATGTACTCCTTCCCCACGGTGTCTGCCACTTCATGAACCACATTCCTCACGTTCTCTGCCTAAATCATTGCACCCAGCTGTCACGGGTTATCAATCATTGCACTCAGTCAATTCCCCATTAGCGTTATCTCCCCCTGTGTATTTATACCCAGTCTGTCTTAGTATGTGTCACGGAGTCCTTGTTTAATGTTCATCTGTAGTCTTGCTCTTGCCTTGTGTTTTTGTCTGTTTTCATGTTGGATTGTTACTCTGGTTTTGACCCATGCCTGGACTGTTTACCCTTTTCGATTCCCCTCAAATGAATGTCATACACACTCTGGGATCTCTCTCTGTGTTTCATTGTATCCCGGTCATGACAAATCCTGTATTCTTAAAGAGCAGGATTTCTAGATGGACAATGTGCTCCTTGTTATAAAAGCTAGTTAATCCTTTAAAACCCAATATAATGTGGATGTAGAATACTGCTAATTAAAAAAATAAATGTTTTTATTTTTTAATGAACCAGACAGCAGAAAAACTAGTTTACAATTTCAAGTATAGGCTACTTTGTTTTAAAGTGCAAAAACCCCTTTTAATATGACACCAAACAACATTTGCCTCTCATTGTTGAGATATTTCCCATAAAAAAAAGAAAAACAAACTACACTACCAAATTACTCACACAAAATGTCCTAATAATATTTATGTATTAATATTCATATTATTCACTCACCGTTAATATTGCATATTAATCATATTGGAAATTCATTAGAAACATGAGAAAATATCTACTTCGTTGAATATACAGCTAAACAAAAATATACAGCTTTCAAAATGCAAGGTGGGTTTTAATCCCCAAATATCGTGCGTTAGCTATCTCTTCCAACGTGTAACTCGTCGTGGTCGCTTTGACGCAGGCATTTTGAGTAATAATTAAAATAATCAAATGGGATCATTTTAAGTTTTTCTAGAGAAGGGCCATGCGGCCATTATGGGTTTTAAAGGGTTAAAGGAATAGTTCTGCCAAATAGCAAAATTATGTCATTAATAACTCACCCTCATGTTGTTCCAAACCCATAAGACGTCCGTTCATCTTCGGAACACAGTTTAGGATATTTTAAATTTAGCCCAATGTCTGCTTTTATGGGCCGGTCGTTGGCCAATAAAAAAAAAAATAATAATAATAATAAAATATTATATTATAATATCATGTTAGATTAGGTCTGAATGCAGTTCAGCACCAGTACATATGCTGTAGATCTAGATTGATGATAATGATAAACTGTCTTAAAATAATATGCACTGAACAAAAACTGAGCAGAGGATGATAGAAAAATAAAACATCATACAGTTTCTGTTTCTATTAGTCTCAGATTAATCACTGTGATCAGTGCTGATGAAAGAAAGACAAATAATAATAATAGTAATATATGCTTAATGATTTTTGTCTTGTTACACTTAATTAATGGATTGAGAGGATGAACAGTATTGCAGGATGAGCTTCTGGTATCTCACTGCAAAGCATCATGGATCAGTAGTTTGCTTTTGCTGTGCCCTCTCCCCCGGTATCACTGCGGGCACTACTCCATTTTAAAAATAGGGTTTCCACCACACTGAGGAAATGTTAAATAACGAACCATGTCCTCTATTTTCATTTCCAAATACCTTTGCTCCTGGCAGATTATTTGACATTATGCAATATACAAAACTTAAACTATTTATATCCCTTCCCAGTGTGCAATTTGATATGATTGTTTGCTATCCAAATTATTTGCTTATGCATCGTTTTTGAGTGGAAGTAAAAATAAATAAATAAATAAATAATAAAAATATGAATGAATTCAAGAACAAAATATTATGAGTAGAATTTCCTTATTGTATGCGGGATTTGTTGCTTTTGTTTAAAGTTTGAAGTAAATAGAAGGACAATTTATAATGAACCTTATAAAAACATCTGGATTTTTATTTTGTGTTGTTGGACAATGTATTGTCTGGAGGAAATGGGCACCGCACACCAACACTAAAACCACCGCTTTCAAGGCTATAAATGTCACAATTAAGTGATTCTGATTAAAGTCACATTTCAGAATTTCATATTAAGTCACAATTCAGAATTTTTCCTCAACCTACATCACTCTACGTAGCAATGAGCTCAACCAACCAGGCATAAAGAGAATATTTTCATTTTCACCAGAAAAAGTGCTGCAGAACTACTCAGTAATTGTGCTACCTGACTACCAGCTAATTGTTTGTTCTTTTCCAGCTACCACTTTAAGTACATTTTCTAAGGTAACATCCTTTTATTCTTGCAAGTTAAAGGCTAAAGGCATACAAATGTATGGAGTTCCCCCTAAAGACTAAGATTCCAGATAACTTCCATGAAATCAACCCATAAAAGTCACTTCCCAAAAGATAAAGAGCCACGGGAACATTTCAGAATCAGGGTGTGAGCATTTGTCAGAGCATGAGAGAAATTTCTGTTGTTTTAACCCTGTTGTTTTCTACTGTAGAAACTGTGTAGAAGCTAGGTGAGCTGTGCTTGACTTTTAATGCTTCCCTGAAGTACTCAAAAAAGTCACTAACCCATACCTCTTCCAAGGCTCTGACAGTGGTCAGACTGATTGCTAGAAAGCAGCAACCCTTCAAATTCTTCTGTAAAATCATTCACCAACCTGCCATATTTCCTTATATCTCCACAATATGGTGAGATGTGCTTTTCCCTTGGCACATGAACATAATACCTCTGATTCATGACAGAAATTACTGATATTGCTTTATCGTACTCCCTGAAGTTTGAACTCCCTAATTTATTCTAGCAAATCATCTGGATCTGACAATGTGTGAACTCAAGGCCTGAAGCTGTTATTACTTGGTTACATTTAAAATGGAATAAATCAAATAAAAATAACTCTTCATTCATTATGATTCTCAACAGACTTTCTTTTCTTTTCCATTTTTTCAGGATGCTGTATTTAAGGATCGTTTTGTAAAGGTTTAAACAATGTTTTTCATGCTTTTTCAATAAACCATACGCAATCATTGCACATGCACCTGTGGAACAGTACTTAAGACATTAAACAGCTCAAAGGCAATAGGCAATTTATGTCACAGTTACTATAACCTTTCTACTGGCTCTGAAAAACATAGCACAAAGATGACCATGGTTTCACTATTTAACTATTTATTAACCATTTATTACAAACATAATTCATGGGTCGATATGCATAAAACCTCTCAGAAATGCTCTGTAAAATAGTTTTAAACTTTGACTTAAGTAAAATGTATGACTTTCTCAGAGTAGGAGACTTTTATAAAGAAGCTAAAAGTAACTTTCAGTAAAGTCTAAGGGCCCTATCATTCACCCGGCACAATGCGACGCAAGGTGCAGTGCAAGTGTGTTTGCTAGTTTCATGCTAGTGGTTCGCATTTTCCCGTCCAGTGCCACGTCGTTTAATGAGCGGGTCCACAACGCGTTGCTTATTAAACACAGGGATGCACAGCAGCACACAAACATGCCAAATATTAAAAATTAAAGGATTGCAATGCATAAGAATTTTTTGATGGCTAATTAAACATAAAAATGTCTATGTGTCATAATGGATAGTCATCGCATGTATAAATTTTAGGCTATCTATTTGCTTGCACACGAAAAGCTCAGTTTCATCTCGGGGTGAGTTCTGTCTCTGCGCTTGCCAAATTCCGCTGTGTAAATAGCAAATCAGTCATGGCACGAGAGCAACTGGCTCTTAAAGGGAATGGAAGATGAGACTCTGATTGGTTTATTGTACGTTACACCCAAAAAAACACCCATTAACATTGGTTTGTTTGAACTCAGAGGGAGTGTCAGCCACATTTAAAAAAAAGTTAAGCTTAAGTCATTTGTGGATTAATGCGTATTAGAGATGCGAACCGTTTAAAACGATTCAGTTCGATTTGGTGAACTGAATGATTCGTTCGCGAACCGGATATCCAGACAGTTTTGATTTGAACTCTCTCTCACAACAGACACGGAAAAGAAGACAATGCTGAATAAAGTCGTCGTTTTTGCTATTTTTGGACCAAAATGTATTTTCGATGCTTCAAAAAATTCCAGCGGACCCTCTGATGTCACATGGACTACTTTGATGATGTTTTTCTTACCTTTCTGGACATGGACAGTATACCGTACACACAGCTTCAATGGAGGGACTGAGAGCTCTTGGACTAAATCTAATAAAATATCTTAAACTGTGTTCCGAAGATAAAAGGAGGTCTTACATGTTTGGAACAGCATATGGGTGAGTTATTAATGACATAATTTTCATTTTTGGGCGAACTAACCCTTTAAGTGTTGACTGAGGTGACACTTAAGTGTTGTGAACTAAGGACTACAAAATGGCCGACCTCGACCTCTGAATCAGCCAATTGTGAGTCTGCTCATGTGAAATCACAGCAGCACAACATCAATCAATGTAACTTCATTAAAATCATTTAATTAAGACACTGAAATATTTTAATAATCAAATGTATATTTTAAATGCTTTGCATTTTGCTAAATTATCAAAACACAATATAAAGTGACGTGACATACAGCCAAGTATGGTGACCCATACTCAGAATTCATGCTCTGCATTTAACCTATCCAAAGTGCACACACACACCGTGAACACACACCCAGAGCAGTGGGCAGCCACAGCACCCATTGAGCAGTTGGGGGTTTGGTGCCTTGTTCAAGGGCACATCTATTGCGGGCCCGAGATGCAAACCCACAACCGGGTTAGGAGTCAAACTCTCTAACCACTACGAGTTCCATATTGCTGCTTAGAGTCAGTTGTTTTATTTGTTATAATAACATAAAGAAACATGCCAAATTGTGTGGAAATATTTTTTTGCATAATATTAGTAACTTATGTTGTAGTCAGTGTGCCAATTTAGTGATTTTGTCACTAGATTTAGTGACTTTCTCACCCCTTTAGAGACTTTTTTTTTTATCCTAGCAACAAAATCAATTTCTTGGACAAACATTATCTAAAATTATGTATCTTGATGCTTTAAGTTAAATGTGGGGTCATAAAATAAATAAATAAATATTTTGGCCACTGTTAAAGTTAAAGTTTTTTGGTTGTTAACATCAATATGTTAGTCTTAAGGTTATCTATAAAGCAGTTTGCTCCAAATCAGTGAAAAAATCCACATTTAGAAGATATAAGCTTTCAAAGCTTGCACTTTGTCAATTCCACCAAAACAGCTCAATGATTGTTTTGACGTCACATTGTACTTCATCTTCTCATCAAATCTTTTGACCACTCAAATGCTCTCTAGAAGCACCCACCCCCTGCACTTTAAATAGTTGCAGATGTACCAGCTTAGATTGGTTACATCTTCACAGTGTATTATTTCCTGCATAGTGAATGCCTCATAGTGCACCGTGTAGGTGATAGCAAATGACTCAGACAGTGTAAATAAGCTTCAACAGGTGAAAATGAGATTTGGTTTTACGTTGTTTCACGCAATCCGCAGCAGTGCACACAGTCTGATCCAGACTTTGGCTCCGGTACAGAGACGTGATCCCACAGAGCGGATCATATGCACGAGTCGGCATATATTAAAAAGATTTACAACTACACAGTCTCAGCACTATTATCACCACTTTTTTCAATCTGGGGGTAATCTATTAGACAGTGGCTGTCAAATGCAGCTTTACCGAGCTCAGCGTCCATGACCCGAGCATATATATATATATATATATATATATATATATATATATTAAACAAAACACTATTGGCTATTTAAACACTATTGGCTATTTAAAAAAAATGTCACGTCATCTTTTCCTGTTTCAGTTGAAATTACGTCACCGCATATAATAATGCAACATGTTTCAAGACACTTCAATGGACCTTTAAAACCCTGCTTACTGTGTCATCACCAGTGCATTGTTGAATTTTTTTTCCAGTTTTTACTACTTTAATTTCAGCAGTTAGAGCATTGACTTGTTGAGTGGATGAGGTTATTCAATTTCTTACAAAAAAAATAAAAAAATATTAATAATGAGCACACTCATGCCCTAAAGACAGCAACCTGAAAAATGGAGCACAGTTGGAAGAATACAAAACTATAGGTATTTCGTATTGCATGGAGGGAAAGTACTTCTAGGGAAGCTGATAAGAGGGATCATGTCATACTGCTTCTCTTCTCTCAGTGCTGGCTTCCAGTTGCAGCTTGCATCCGGTTCAATTCATTGGTGCTTGCCTGAATAACAGCCACAGGCTCCGCAGCCTCCTCCCTCTACTCTCTACTATGCATCTATATCCCGTCCAGCATCCTGCGGGTTGTTAAATGAGTTGCGGCTCGTGGTCCATTGCTGAAAGGCACAAAATCACTCTCAAGGACATTTTCTTTGATTGTACCATGGAATTGGAATCATTTTCAAGAAACAACTAAAAAGTTGAGCATCTAATTGCCTCCTAAAAAAAAAAAAAAAAAAATTATACTTTCACTTTTTATGCTTTTATTTTTCTTTAATATATTCATGTGCTAGCTTTTATTGTTTGTATGATGATTGAAAATGGGCACTACTCTTTATTCCTATCTTTTGATGAATCCCTTGTTGTTTTCCTCAACTGTAAGTCATTTTGGATAAAAGCGTCTGCCAAATGAAAAAGACAGATAAAGTAATCCAAAGAAATGAGTTGAACTAAGTCAAAAAGCTTGGGAGATGCTGCAATTGATTCTGGTAAATGGAGGCACAATCTGGCAAATAATATGTTCAGGCAGTAAGTATAAATCTGAGATGAGAAGAAGAAATAAGGAATAGCTGGTAATGATCAGCTTGCAAGATAATATATATTTTTTATAACCCAACAATTTATGTTATAAACAGCTCCGTTGTTTGAATCTTTAGTGCAATCTTTAATGCAGTCGCTCACAGATGGGAAAACAAACTTTATGTATGAAGATCTGGAATATGGAGAGGCTTGACACAATTCTATATCCTCTCTGATTATCTTCTCTTCAAGCATCCTGACTACTGATTTGTTTTTACCATGTGACATGTGACTGTCTTACAGATAGAACAAGAGCATTGTTTAGGGCATTATTGAGTGGAGAAGTGGGGTAAAAGAAAAGCACTGTTTGCAGGGTTTTGTAAGATTCAGTAATAGATTCAGACTGTACCTGGATGAAAGACTTTTGACATTTAGCTTTCAAGTAGCATTGACCAATCAGTTCTTTCTTCCACATTTACTTTACATTTGAGATAATGATTTGTGGGGATTTGCTGATTAATATTAATATTAACACTTAAAATAAATGTCCTTGTAATTTGATATAACATTACTCTTATTTATAATTTTGTTTTCCCCTGTCCTCAAATTAAATTAATTAATACATTTTTAACAGTAGTTTTCTGCAGTCTGTTCCATTTATGTGGGATTGAGGCAAGCGAATGTACAGTAGCTGTGGTGCCTAAGCTCTACAGCAGGGATAGGAAACTCCGGTCCTGGAGGGCCACTATCCTGCAGAGTTTAGCCTCAGCCCTCATAAAAACTCACCTGTCTGTATCTATCTAGTAATCCTGAAAACACTGATTGCCTTGTTCAGGTGTGTTTAATTAGGGATGGATCTAAACTCTGTTCTTTTTGATTGGCCAATGAAATTATTTTATTGTGAATATCGTTATTTTTATTGTGAAGCATAAATGCTGTCTGATTGTGAAAACAAACTATCACAGTTATGGTAACTAATTTGTTAATTATTCAATTATTGAGTGATTTGTATTTTTCTATTAATCCAGCCTGATCTCACAATCAAAACGTACATATTTAGACATAAATTTAAACTGTCCAATACGTATGTGCCTTTACGTATTTACAGTGTCATTTACGTATTATCTGGACGTAATTACAGGTTCGATATGTATCGAAATTTACGTAAAAACAACCTCAAATACGTACAGATAGAACGTGTTCTCTGACCAGTCAGTTATCCATAGAAATTTTTTTTCACTGCGTATCGGATTATTATTATTTATATTTATGTATATTTTCCATTTTTATAAAAAATCTTTTGATAAATGTAAGATCCCTATACTTCACCCGAACCTAAACCTACCCATTTTATACAGAATGTTAAAAGAATAAAACATAATAAAACACAATTTTAGTAAAAAATTTAACATTAAAAGGTTATTTTAAGCCACTAACGTTAATCTTACACCTACCCCTAAACCTACCCATAACCATTTCTTAAAACTACATAACGTTATTGTTATAAATAAACAAATAACAGACAAACAAACATAATGTTAATCATTTATTTTTTGGGAAAAAATATCAAAAGTGGTACCAAAAGTAGTTCAAATGATAATGAGTTCCAGTCGCAGTCCTCTCTGGAGGTAATAGTTTTTATAGGGTACAGAGCAGAATTTAATTTATTTATCCGTGAAATTATTAACCTGTCTTCTCTCCGTGAAGGCTCACTGGCGCAGTACTGATTTCAAATGTCTATCAACTGAAACACAACATGTAGCAATCTGTAACGAATTATGTGAGAACCAATGAGAGTTTGATATCAGTGCCGTAAACCATGTCGTAACGTTCCTGTGGCGCACTGGCGCTATTTTCAAATTCGAATCATAACCAGGCAGCAAGGAAGTCGACCGGAAGTTGAAGTCGGCTGCGTGCTGCCATCTTGTAGCAGAACTTCACTTGCGTTAGCATTCCCATTGACTACCATTCATTTTGGCGTCACTTTGACAGCTAATAACTTTACATCTGAGGCGTTTAAAGACTCCGTTTGTCTATTATCTATTTCTAAAGATACACGACAATCTATAAAGGGGCTCCATTATCTTCTATGTTACATTATGGCCCCGTAGAAACAGTTTTTGTAAAAAATAGGCTAACAATTGCGTCATAACCCCTCGACTCTCTGTCGCATTACCGTACAGACAAGAGGAGAAGCTCGCAGGCAATTAACTTAATTTGGCGTACTGGCGTTACATTTTAAAATACTATACAAAATAATTAATCCGAATACTTACTCCTGCTCACTCACGCCAAATAACTCCCCGCTCAAGCTCGCCGTCTCTGCAAGATTAACGATGGCAGTTTGCACGCACAGCTACTAGAATATTTACATCTGTCAGACAGGTTGCTGATGTCGTCAAGCTTCGTTTGAGTCTGCGAGTCAGAAACGGAAGTGCTAAAAAACGCTAAAAATGGGCCTCAATTGTCTCAGTTGAGTTCCAATGGGGTCGCTGTGTCCATTTCTTTTACTGTCTATGATCATAACGAGCACGGGCTTTGACTGTGACAGACGCTGTTGCTGAGAATGAAGATGAAGATTGATTGATATGGATATGTTCCTTGCAAACATCTGGATTCTAAAGATATGGAGTACAGCAAACAAATAAAATGGATGTGATTTGTAATTTAATGCTGTGCTTTTGTGTATCTATGGTTTGCAGCATGCACAGAAATGTTATTTCCTATTAAGTGGATGAGTAAACTGCTTTCAATAAATTCAATAAAAACATTTATTGATATGACAATTAAATACAACAGATTTAAATCATTAAAGCCACAATTTTAATATCAATACATGGGAATTCATATAAATTCACACTTTACGTTAGATTATTTAAGTTTTTTTAGCTGCTAACACGTAAGTATTTGTACGTTTTACTGCTATAAATACGTCTAAATTTTACGTTTTTATGTGCATGAAAACGTAAGTAAATGTACGTGTGGTAGAACCACATTTAACGTAAAAATACACACATATTCTCATGAGATCACATTGATTAATCAAATATTTCTGTTTATTTCATTTAAATGTAATTTTACTTTACTTGTCCCTATTATTTTGAGTCATTACTTGACTCGCTATTCTATTTCTATTCTCTCTACTGATTTTATTTTTATTTATTTATAAAAACACTTGATCCTTTAACACTTGCATATTTTACATTACTTATTTTTTTGTTTTTGTATTTATTTTTAACTTAGCTCATTATGTGTGTGAAGAGGCAGTGTTGCCGGAGTGGACAAGACACATGCCTTTGGTGTGAGAGACCCGTGTGATCCACTGTGATACACCAATGTGTCCCTGAGCAAGACACTTAACCCCTAGTTGCTCCAGAGGCATGCGGTCTCTGACATACAGTATATAGCATGTGTAAGTTGCTTAGGATAAAAGCATCAGCTAAATGTAAATGTGTATGATAAATAAGTGTTAAAATGTCCCAGGGTAGTGTATCATATGTACAAGTCATTGGGAGAACTGTAAAAAAAAAAAATTGCTTGTCTTCAGTCATTTTTGCAGCTAAAGGCACCTCTCGAAAAATCCCATGTATATTTTGGTCAGTATTTTTGTAGTAAAAGAATTATACTTGATTGGTGCTTTGTTATCTCATGCATTATCCTACACTTTACTTCTGCTTTAGCTTGTGCATGAATCTAAGCATACATCTTGAAAATGAGGTGTATTTTTTATGTTCTGGTTTGGCTTTCTGTTTTGAGTCTCTTTGCCAAACATAAGTGCAAAAATATTTTGTCAAGTTCTTGATTGGTCTATTCAATTTATGTCGAATCTTGTTGTAACAAAATACATTATTACATGTTTCTTCTCACCTTTATTACATTTTTTTTTGTACCTCCATTTTTAATTTCTTCTTTTCACCCATTTAGGAAACAAAATTAATGAACCCAACATAAAACAATGATTTTTTATTTAGGATAGCTAAATCTTATTGAGCAGATTTATTAAATAAAACTGTTCAAATTACTTTTGTCTGCTCACCCCAAAATGACTGTTTTAAACATGAGCCACATCCAAAATTTAAAGGGAGAGGTGTTGCTTTAATTTATAATGTTTATTATATGTTTTCAGAATTTCTCAGAGGGTAGACTTCAAGTTTAACTCATCTGAAGAAATGGAACTTCATATAACCTTATCCAGAGAAACAAGTATTAATGATAAATCCCCTGTGATATTTGTACTGGCTACGGAATACAGGCCACCAGGGCACCATACAGAATGTATTAAATAATTTGATTTTCTATATGAATTAGTGCTGGGTACAGATACAGTTTTAATTGTTGGTGATTTTAATATCCATGTTGATAATAAAATGGTGCAGCATTCATAGACATTCTGAACTCTATTGGGGTTGGAAAACATGTTTCAGGACCTACTCATTGTCGAAATCATACTCTAGATTTAATACTGTCACAGGGAATTTATGTTGATGGTGTTGAAATTATTCAGCCAAGTGAGGATATCACTGATCATTATCTAGTTTTGTGCAAACTTCATATAGCTAAAACTGTAAATTCTACTTCTTGTTACAAGTATGGTAGAACCATAACTTCTGCCACAACAGACTGCTTTGTAACTAATCTTCCTGATTTATCCCAGTTCCTTAGCATATCTCAAACCTCAGAACAACTTTGTGTAACAGAAACTATGGAATCTTTCTTTTCTAGCATTTTAGATACAGTTGTTCATTTATGCTTAAGGAAGTTTAAGGAAAACAGTCTGACACCATGGTATAATGAGCATACTCGCACCTTACAAAGAGCAGCCTGGAAAAATGGAGCGCAGCTGAAAAAAAAAAAAAAAATAGAGGTATTTTGTATTGCTTGGCAGGAAAGTAACCTATCCTACAGAAAAGCATTAAAAAAGGCTAGATCTGATTATTTTCCATCACTTAGAAACATAACCCCATGTATTTATTCAATACAATGATTAAATTAACAAAAAATTAAACATCAACAAGTTATTGACTGAACAATTGTAACCATGCAGACATCAGCACCAGTATCGCATCAGACTACTATAGATCACCATAGTAACAATTCCACTCATTCTCTAATATAGGAGATGGAAAACGGTCTAACATACATGTTGTTGGTTTAGATGATTTAAAAAGTTTATACCATTCTTCCTCTAATTTCCTAAAAGAGGTGCTTCCAGAAGATCCTCTTCTGACTAATTTTAAATAATCGTTGTCAATATGTCCCCAAAACCTTCATACTGGCTGTTATTAAGCCTCTTAATAACAGACCGATCTTGAATGTTCATTTTCTGTCCAAGATACTAGAAAAGGTAATATCCTCACAATTATATTCCTTCTTAGAGAAAATGGTATCTGTGAGGATTTCCAGTCAGTATTTAGACCGTATCATTGTACTGAGACTGCTATAATTAGAGTTACAAATGACCTGCTATTTTTATTTGATGATGGTTGTATCTCTTTATTAGGTCTATTGGATCATAAAGCTGTGTTCAACACTACTGACCACAACATTCTTTTGAATTGACTAGAAAACTTTGTTGGAATTAATGGAAGGCATTAGCATGGTTCAAATCGTACTTACATGACCACCATCAATTTGTGGCAGTGAATGAATAGGTATCATATCAATCACAAGCGCAGTTTGGAGTACCTCAAGGCTCAGGACTAGTCCCGTTACTCTTCACATTTTACATGTTTCCCTTGGGAGATATCATCAGGAAACATGGTGTTAACTGTTATCCTGATGATAATCAGCTCTATATTTCTCTGAGGCCTGGGGAAACTCACCAATTTGAAAAACAAGTGGAATGCATAGTCGATATTAAAAAACTGGATAATGATTAATTTCTTACTGCTAAATTTAGAAGAAAAAAAAACAGATGTGTTAATTACAGGGCCTAAAACTCTGTATGTAATAGCCTACAACACTGTATAAGACTTGATGGGTGCTCTGTCAATTAGTCGTCATCAGTTAGGAACCTAGGTGTGCTATTTGATCGCAATCTGAAAGCCACAATTCTAGCATTTTTTAAAACAGCATTTTTTTCCATCTCAAAAATATATATAAATTACGACCTATACTCTCAATGTCAAACGCAGAAATGTTCATGACCTCAAGGTTAGATTAGTGAATGTTTTATTGGGTGGTTGTTCTGCTCAGTTAATAAACAAACTCCTGCTGGTCCAAAATGCAGCAGCTAGAGTTATTACTAGAACAATGAAGTATGACCATATTAGCCATATTAGGGAACACCCAATGCACTTGCAGAATGGCATCTATACTAATATTAGTCTGTTTCTCTGAGATCATCATAGCCACCAGATCCAGTATGTATCCAGATCAGATGGTCACTGCAGTCACCCAGATCCAGTCTGTATCCAGATCGCATTGTCACCATAGCCACCAGAGTGAATATCCAGACCAGATAGTGGATCAGCACCTAGAGGACCTTTACAGCCCCGAAAGTCAGCAGAGACCAGGACAACTAGATGAGCTAGATGGAATTGAGCTGCTGGTTTCGTCTGGTCAGAAGAGAACTGGCCCCCAGACTGAGACTGGTTTCTCCCAAGTTTTTTTTTTTTTTTTTTTTTTTTTTTTATCGATGGATTTTTGGTTCCTGGCTTGCATAGTTGGGGGCATATAATTTCCAGAGATATTGTTGACTTGATTGCACAGATACTATTTAAACTGAACTGAGTTGGATGATGACCTCACTGAGTTCAGTGATGAACTGCCTTTAACTGAAAAATTAGTGTTTACTATTGTCATTATAATTGTCATATGTATTGTTAAAAGTGCTATATAAATAAAAGTGACTTGACTTGACTTTTAACAAATCAGACTATACAATGTTATTATACAGTACAGCTAGTTTAGCAATCGGCATAGACACATACTTTTATAAATGATATTGCCTTTCTTGACAAAACAACCATATTTAAATGATTTTGAAATGTAAGAATGGATTATATTGTCATTTTTCCACAAAAACTGGGTACCTCTTTTGTGATTAGATAAACTGTATAATCAACGAAATAACACTGGATTCATTCAATCAACTAAATCACATACACTCGAAAAATATATGGTAACAAAATGAACATCACCAGTGCTATGACAATGACAATGTTAAATTCACTGACTTCCAAAAAGCATGGTTAATTTAATTGTTTAACTGATCAATGCATTTGCTGAAATATAAATAGCAAGCTGTATTCTGTGTATCCTTTCTTTTCTTTGACAGTTACTCATGGGACTATAGGTACCTGCAAAACTAAATAATACAACAGACACAGCTGGAGTCTATGGCTTTGGCATTCCCATTAATTAGGACCTCGTATTTGTAACACGTTCATTTTTTTTTAGCCCAGTTAACTGCTGCTTATTAGTATTATTTAATGTATTTATTTTGTCATTTTTAAGGGATACTGTTCAAAACAATTGGGCTGTCATTGTAAAATACATGCTCTTATTTAAATGGCTTTTAGTGAACACTAAAAATTAGCACACAGATTATAGACTACGAATATTTTCAGTTTATTCATACATTTTACATAACAATCGTGCTTTTTTTTTTTTTTTTTTTTTTGCATGACACCATTTAAATACATGTCCGAGGTTATAATTTTAGGCAGTGTAACAGTTAAAAATATACAAAACAGCATTATTTCTTACGAGACATAAATTCTATTTGATTTATAATCCTTTGTATAATCATCTTCACTCATAATTTTCATTAGATATGTGCTTCAGAGATCAAAATATTATTGCAGAAAACAGCAATTGTTTTTCAGATATGTCAACATTTAGACAAAAACGTAATAATGGAGTACAGACATTCACGGTTACATGTTTTACACAATACAATTTTACAACAAAGTTCCAGATAAAACTGCAGTAAAATAACTTTGTACAAAATTCAAAGGACATAGCCATTTCACATTTTATGTAGGTACGTATCTCCTCTTAGTAAACATGTTTAACGTGACCAAACGCTTTTCGCATGTACTGTAGCTGCCTTTGACACAAACTGTCACCACATCATTGCCCTAGTGTTGGAGAAGTCACTGTACTTGTACGTTTTGTGCTTTTTTGGGGAAAAGGGTCAAAACACCATCATGTATTTTAGTTTTGTGCTACTTCAAATATGGTATAACTATTATATGGTAGAAATATTTTATATACTTTTTCAAAAAAGTATGGCACAATCAAGTAGTGTAAACCGTTGTTATGGAGTGGCCAGTTTGTGCGCGTTCCTGTTTTGTTTAAGCACTGCACCTACTGTATTCAATGTTTTTGGCACATTAAGTAACTAATGGTCATGCAAATCACGACTACATTAATCACAGGCTTAAGGAGCTGATATGCACTCAGGGTAGAGACAAAAAAAAACTTTTTTTTTTTTTTTTTTTATTCCTGAGGGGACATGTAAACAGGACACTGGATTGACAGTACTCATCAATAATATGTATAATCAGCAAAAATGTTCACCCTATGTTTTGCAATGCTTCCATTTTGTTTTTATTATTATTATTTATTTAATTATTATTATTTTGTACCCTGTGCTTTACATACTACACATTGGCAGGCATATATTTGTTTTTGCTTAAGTCTATGATTTTGGTCCTTGGTCTCAACATTAAAGTACAAAGCATTCTAAAAATAATTCTAAAAATGTTTTCATCACATACAAGCATTTTCTCATGAAAAACTAAATAGTAACAGTCTTTCTCAACAAATATATTCAACAACACATGACGAGTCACCCAAGGGCTCTAAAATTCTTTGTGCTTTAGACACAGGGCTTGCTTGATACACGTTGGTTTGCCCAAATGACCCAGAATGTAACATAATCTCGCCCAGTTTCTCATACTCCCACTTTGTCCCCAGTGCAACATAGAAACAGTACATACCTCACATAAACAGCTTGTGCATTGCCAAACAACGCACTGTCCTTAAATCTAACTCACAGTATAACCTTAGTAGAGACAAATTCACAATATACATAGTACAAGTAATTTAACACTGACACGTTTTGCTTCACATTTGAAGAACATACAAAATCTGTGTAGGTTTTTCAAATGCATGGGTTTTTGTGTTTGTGTTCTTATATATATATATATTTATTTTTTATTTTTTTAAATTTTTTTTATGTTTAGCTTGATTATGTATGACCCCTGGAGGTAGATGATTCTATTACTGTATAAACATGGAAGTCTTCTGTGTTGTTAATCTTTGATTGCTCTCTGCTGGGGTTCACTTCTACTTGTTTTAAACGTTGGCATCATTGCCAGGGTTAGTCGAAGAGGAACTATCAGCCTGCGGCGGTTGTTGCAGTGCTTGTGGTGCTTGTGGTGGCTGTGGTGCTGGGTCAGGTTGCTGCACTAGTGGCGGTGATTGCTGCAGTGATTGCTCCGGGTGCTGTGGCTGTGTCTGCAGCTGCTGTTGGTCTGGCCCATTCTCCTGAGCACGCTTGACTGCTGGAGGCTGCAGCATTATCCTGATCCGCTGAAATGAGCCCAGAACCAGCACCAGTGAGCACAGACACACCATATATACCACTCGTAATTGTATATCATTTCAGCTCTAAATAAAAACATTTACCTCTTTATATGTTCCCTTCAGGGTGAGGAACATATAGACCATGTAACCAGGTATGAGAACCATAGAGGACAGAGCCATGAGCCAGCCTACTCCTTGCCCCCATTTAGGGAACACATAGTTGTTCATTGTAAGAGGAACCATTTGCACCGCGCTGAAGAGGAACACGCCCTGTAGAGAAGCTCTGTTTACAAATACTGCAGTTTTCGGTAACACTTTAGAATAAGGTTCCATTAGTTAATGTTAGTTAATGTATTAATTAACATGAACAAACAATGGATAATACATGTATTACTGTATTTATTAATCTTCGTTAATGTTAGTTAATGAACATACAGTTATTCATTGTTAGTTCATGGTAATTAACAGTGCATTAACTAATGTTAACAAGCACAACTTTTGATTTAAATAATGCATTAGTAAATGTTGAAATTAACATGAACTAAGACTTATAAATGCTGTAGAAGGATTGTTCTTGGTTAGTTCATGTTAATGAAAGTAGTTAACTAACATTAACTAATGGAACCTTATTCTAAAGTGTTACCCAGTTTTCACATAATTGAATCTATAATTCATATGAGTTATACTTCTAAAGACTGCAAGACTTTAAAAACATTTTTATCACAGTCAAGGAACAGGACACACAAAAAAAGTATTTGGGACAAATAAAAGTGTAAAAACACTGTGATCAAATTTGGGATTAAGAACAAGGGTCATTCTACACAGCAGAGGTAATGTTCCTCGTCAGCAAATAATGACTTTAACAATCAACAGCTGATACTGACACTATCAGATGTGAACACAATCTGAACTGAGCTTGATAATGACACTAACTTTGCAACGCTGTCACCATTATTAAACTCAACTGAATCAACATTATCTGACTTGAGCTGAAGATTGAAACTATTGCCAATTGTAGAACTGCTTATAGTTAAATTCAATATCTATCATAATTTCTTGTATCATAAATAGCTAAATTTCCTGCTCATTTATGTTCAATAAAATCTGCCTTGTAATAAAGCAATATATAAATAAATTTCAATGAATTTTTTAACATTTTATATTTGAAATATTTAAAACAATGAATATGAATTTATAAAAACATTACTTGTTAATCTAAAAGTAATTTTTCACTTTATCTTATTAGTTATCATGTTTTTAATATTTGTCACAAAAATGGCGAGAGCTTTATCAAAAAATCTAAATCTGATTGGCGAGGTTTACATAATTAGGGAATCAGGGTGCATATTATTACAAAAATAGAAAATAAATATCAGTGGGCAATCCTCATTCAAAACCTGCAATGTATACCAGGCTTATCATATTACTGTCAATGTCATTACCCAAGATCAGTAATTAAGTAAGGGATAATGTACATCCAACCGTTTGTTATCTCAGAATAAACCTTGACAGTGTTATCAGGACCAAGACGCGAAGCAAGCAGCAAGTTCAAGCTACACAAACATTTAAGGGAAATATTGCAGTCAACCCACTTATTACACAACATTATTGAGCCAAAAATGTTTTAGAATCTTACCAGTTTGTTAGTTATAATCCATTACAGCCTACTAAACAATCATAGCAAAATGACAGCAGATGCATTTGTATGAAACAAGAGAGCGAGTCCACGATACCAGGATGACATAATTAAATAATTGTACAACATTTTGAATCGAGTTTTAATATTTTATTAGCTAAAACAAAACGCAAAGCTTCCACCAAGAAAAACTATTCCTAGCAAGAGTACAGTGCTGACTTCAGTTACACGGATGGGTCTGTGTGATCAGCTGTTACCGGTTGTTATCGAGGGATAACATACCTTGCAATGGTGTGACTGACCAATCAGAATCAAGTATTCCACAGAGCCGTGTAATAAAAACTCTTATCACACAAATTCATTTCATTACAACTTTCATTTTACTCTATGAAAAAGTAACTCGATAAAAATTGTGTTACTTAGTTACTTTTTATGTATAGTAATGAATTATGTTATTTTTGTGTTACTTTTGTCACCTGGGCTGGGCTTGCTTGTTTGATTTTTAATTAAAAAAAATTAAAAAAGTATATTTTTGGCATCTGTAAAGGCAATTTCACACCAAAAGGGAAATTAATGAGTCTCTGCCTCTGCACATCGAATTCTCTCAACACAGGGACAGGAGAGCTGTCAATCATTAAATGGACAAACAACTTCTATTGCATATTTGAAAAAGTAACTCAGATATATAAATATATACATATTTTGTAATGTCACATCATAAGGAAAAATGTAGGTTACTTACAGCGACAATTAGAGGGGTGAAGAAAACCCAGCACAGTTTCCACCATAGACAAGGCTTGTATCCAATCATTTCCTGGATGTTATCATAAAATCTGTTCACACCTGGAATTAGAAGGAATTTTTAATGGATTGCATTAATTCACTGCAAATACGTTGCAAGATTATGATTGACAGATTCATATCAATACATGCATTCATTCATCTGAAGCAGTACTGAGGATTCAAGGATGCTCTCCAAATCAATCTACCTAAGTGAATCTAGTCAACATTTATACAAATATATATATATATATATATATATATATATATATATATATATATATATATATATATATATATATATATTTATTTATTTATTTATTTATTTATTTATTTTTTATTTATTTATTTTTTTGTGCTAGTGTTTTTTTTTTTTTTTTTTTTAAACAGTAATGGCATGTATAAGCATGTGTATAAAAGCTTGAAATGAATGGTTCTTTAAAATACTAAATGAATGTGTTAAATATCTGCAACATAATCATATAAAAAAGCCAAAACCTTCACTCCCCTTCATTTCTTAACTATTGTTTTCTGACATCCTGTCATAGCCCTGATCTAGAGCAAAGATATGCAAAAGTAATTATATGAACAACAAAAAAAGGCGTGATAGGATGTTTGTGAAGAGGGTAAACAAATGATAAAGACAGAGAGCGATGAATTAAATATAAAACTGAATTCATTTCATATCAGACACATGATGAGCAGCCAGTAAAATTTTTCAAAGATTGGATTAAAATTGCAAAGATACATAGAACTTCCTTGCAAAAACAGGCCGTAGCCTGCAATATTGCACTACCAGACAGCGGAGGTGGCAAACATTGAGAAATCAACTGACTTTAATTGATGACAGAGGAAAACAGAAGCAGTACGTATAATCATAGCAATAGACATAATGAGGGACATGCTATACAGGGTCAACAATGTTAGTTACTCAAAGTCCAGACTCTAAAAGAAAGCAGGCAGTAACTAACACTACATTCACAGCCAAGAATAATGTCCAGAAACTGGCAGAAAAATGGTAGCAGTAATTTATCAGTCCAGAATGACAGTAGCATAAACAGGAAAGAAATAGAAGCTATAGTATATAGGCAGGCCAAGGCCAAAGTAGTTCTGCATATCTGCTTTGCCATAACAAAGTCTGACATAATATTTGTATATATTTTTAATATATTGTAATATAAACTGGTCTTCTGTAGGAACACAACTTTTGATGTATGACTATTGTTATTACTTTCTGTGTTGTACACACATGTTGATTGGCTGGTTGCATTATATTGGACAGTTGACAACCCTATTTAAAATTCATCACATGCAATTAGCAAAAATATCTTAAATGAAAAATAGAATATTTCTAATTGACAATTAATTGTTCTTCATCATTTATACAAAGGCTTATTTATTTATTTATTTATTTATTTATTTATTTATTTATTTATTTATTTATTTATTTATTTATTTAGCAACAGTAATGGTGCTGATGCCATTTTGTGGCCCAGTCCCACTGGATGCACTTTTGTCATGACAGGATTGTTTATGACTTATGAGCTGCTAATAAATATTGTAGAAGCGTAATTTTCTGTAAAGTTGCTTTGTAATGATTTGTATCGGAAAAAGCGCTATACAAATAAGCTTGAATTGAATTGAATTGAATTGAATTGAATTGAATTGAATTGAATTGAATTGAATTGAATTGAAATGAATTGAATAGAATTGAATTGAATTGAATGACTATTTATGACTGACAGCCAATGCATTTCTGTCCATTTTCATAATGCTATTCAGTGTAAAGGATAAGCACAATGCAAATTACTGATTTAAAAAGGACTCACCATAGCACCAGGAGATTGAGATACACTCAAAGAACACCAAGAAGAGCAGACACATTCCACTGGCTGAGTAATAGTCGAAGAGCTTAAACACATAGAGGCCACCCTAAAACAAAGCAGGAAAATCAATACAAGTCCCAGCAGCCTGCAATCATATAGATGTACAACCTCTGGTCAAACATCTCATCATCTGCTTTCTTCATTGATTTACCTGTGTGATGTTGGACAGCCCAATGGCGTAGGATACAATGCAAACACATGCAATGAAAATCTCTCTTCTTTTCCTGAGCAGCAGTGGGAATTCATCCACCAGAGCAGTGATGAAGCCCTCCACTGTGCAGAACTGAAAACAACATCTACAATGTTTTTCTTTTCTTTTGTTTTGTTTTTGCATTTAAATGACATTTTTAGAACTGTTGGTAGCATGAAGAAAATATAGCAATATATCACAACACAAAAACAATTTTGTTGTTTTTAGAAAATAAATGGCTACAGCGTGAAACCAGTTTTCAATAATAATAAAAAAATAATTTAGTGAGCATATTAATCAAAACAAACAATTAGGTGACATTCAGTATCATACAATAAAATCTGTATGCTGTATCACATAAAGGCATCCAATCAGAGTTTGTTTTATATGATTTTCCAAAAACAAACACAATTCATTAAAGTAAAGGACATATAACAAGTACTTAATTCTATATTTTTTGGTGCCACAGGGCTGGGATCGATTCTACGCCAGTAGTTTTATTTTTACAGAAAATGCATTCCCACTATGTCCAACTTAAGAGACAATGAACATCAGTTTAAAATCATCAATGCATGCAGCCATAAAGGCAAGAATCAACATCAAAAGATTTTATTTGGCACAAGGAGTGTTTTTAATGTTCCTTATATTTCCTAGAGCGGTCACCAGGGACAGTCGCTGATGCTGGCAGATCTGAAGTACCTACCAGATCCCATTCACTTCTGTTTCTAGGTCAGAGCTTGAATATGTGATATTCTCACCTGACTGTCGATTCCCAGCATCAGCAGCATGGAAAAGAAGAGAATAGCCCACAGTGGTGAGACGGGCAACTGCGTCACAGCTTCTGGATAAGCTAAAAATGCCAAACCAGGACCTGTGTAAGCCATGAAAAAAAGAAGTTATATTAACACTTAAGAGAAATATCTATACTTCAACCAATATAAAAATTTATTAATTACTAATTATGTAAAAATGAATGGATTACCTGATGCAGCTACATCAGCTATTGATCTCTTTGTCACATGTGCCATGAAGCCCACAATAGAGAAAATCACAAAGCCAGCAAACATACTTGTGAAGGAATTTATACAGCACACAATGATAGAATCCCTGCAGAAGAGAGGGAAAAGGGATTCTGTCCTCAAATGTGATATAAACTTCTTTGTCTGATTTAAAAGGAGCATATCATTTTATCATTTCAGAAGAAGATGGATTATGTAAGTGATATAGCCAAACTTCAAATGTAATTTGATGGTAATCCTCACTTTTCATATGCTAAAATGTCATGTCTGATAATGGACACATAATCACAGTCAGTCACAGTTTGAGATCTGGCTTGTTCAAACAAACAGCATTCACATCATCAAAAAAGGGGGGGGAAATGGTCAGGGTGAAAAGGGCCTGAAACACTAAAAGAGGGTTGAGTTATCTAACTGATGAAATGTCGATTGCATCATTCATACCTGTACACATTGTTGTTGAAAGGGTTGTAGCTGCCCAGAGCAATAAGAGAGCCTAGACCCAAACCATAGGAGAAGAAAATCTGTGTTGCAGCATCCAGCCAAACCTGAGATGGAAAATGAAAGTGTTCAGCAGCAAGATTGTGTTTGTTTGATCCTGTTTGAATGATTAAGCGTGTAAAATCACCTCAGACTCCTTCAGCTTCTCAAAATCAGGAGTGACATAGAACATGATTCCCTCTTTAGCCCCAGGCAGGGTCACTCCACGGATAAACAAAATGAACAACATGAAGTATGGGTAGGTGGCAGAGAAGTAAACAACCTGCAAAAAATGTATTTCTCTATCAGACATTTACCCATGAGCATTTGTTCAGCAAGTGTGTTCGTGTCTGTTAAAAAAATAATGGAAATTGCTTTCATGCTACAAGAAACCCATAGAGCATTTTTGCCTACTCCCACAAAGTTTATGGTAAGCATATGTGCTTTACATTCACTGCAGTGAAATCATTACAAACTCACTCAAAATCCAGACCGACAAAGACATCTCACCTTTCCAGTCCAGCTAACACCTTTCCAGATACAGAAGTACACAAGGACCCAGGCAATGGCCAGTGTTATTGCAAGTGGCGCACGAATTTCACCAGGTTTTTCTAAGCCATCAGTCATTTGATGCACATTGCGTCTGTATATGCACATCATGCAACACAATTACACTTCACAACAAGACACTTACTGGACACAAGCATTATGTATTTTCATGTATAAAGGTCAGAGAAGGTCATGCACATCAATTTGCGCAAAATCTTACTCCCAAAACTCCATGACAGCACTGGTGAGATTGGTGGTATCTACTATGCTGTAGTTTGTATAACATCTGTCTGTGTTCCATGGTTTGTTACAAGATGTCCATGGAAGCTCCTAGAAAAAGCAAAATAATGCTTTACATTTTTTTTCTTTTTTCTATTTTTTTTTTGCCAAGAATAAAAACCTAAATATTCTCCAAATTACTTTTTTATGGCATGCAAGAGCATATGACAAGGAATGCTTACAGTGGTAAAGGAGTTGTATAAGTAGTAAATTGCCCAGGAAATGATGACAATGTAGTAAATGTTCAGCCAGAATGAGAGAACAGCAGCCGCAAGACCAACACCTGTAATTATGACAGTCTGTTATATTATCATTTACATTCATTCCTTCAAAGCAGTCATCAGTTATGTTATCAGTCATAACATAACTTACAAAACATAACTTAACGTTTAAATCTACTCATCCAATTTTGCATTTGCTGGGTCTCACACAACATCAACATTGCATTCTTCTAAAAACATACTCGCATTTTTTCCAGCAGTAAGTATGGCAGAAGATTTAAAAGAAAGGTGAACAGAAATCATATACCTTTGAACATTGGAGCTAGTTTCCAAACCCCAAGGCCGCCAATGGATGTGTATTGTCCAAGAGCGCATTCAAGAAAAAATAGAGGGACTCCAGCAAAAATAAGCGTCAAAAAATAAGGAATCAAGAAAGCCCCTGGAATCACAGAAATAGATGAAAGCACACAGTGGAGCTGTGCACAGCAAAACAAAGCACACATACATCCAGACACAACATATCAGACTCTCGGAGAAGCTCTTACCTCCGCCGTTTTTCCCGCACAGATAAGGAAATCTCCACACATTGCCCAGTCCGATGGCGTAGCCCACACATGACAGGAGAAAATCAAATCTCCCACCCCAAGTTTCTCTGTCTGGGATGTCTTTCTTCTTTTTCTCTGGTTTGACGTCCTCCGCTTTGGGTTTGTCGTTAGTTGTGATCTCGTTGAGTTCCGTCACAACTTGTCCATCGGTGTTTTTGGTGTTGTTTGTCGCCATGTCTCTGATTTCAGACAGCAGCAGAGATCCACCACGCAAACACCCGATCAAACCAGTTTCAGTTAACCTGAAAACACCGAAACACACGAAACCACTGTTTTCCCCCCGTAAAAAAAAAAAAAAAAAAAAAAAAAAAACAAGAGCGCTGCCGTCTCTAATTGATTCATGAGCAGGCAATTTTCAGATATAAATATTTATTTATTTTTTATCGAACGATCAGCCAGCTTCTCCATTATGTTTCGCAAGTGTTTTGATGCATGTACTACTGTTATACCCATTTAATTTAATTCATTTAAACACACAGACACGCACGCCCCCGAACACATTTAAGACATTTTAATTAAATGAAAATCGTTTCCAAATTTATCGTATATACTTACAGTGAATTTGGCTTCTTTCCCAAAAGCAATATTCCAGTGTGTCATGCAGTGAGGTATCCGTAGATTCCTCTCCAAGTTGTAAACTTCCAGAATGTCTTGGCACGTAAATGAGCCTTCTGTCCATGTAAAGCGGTCCTGCGGGAGCTGTCCACGGGCGAGTGGTGCTGAATCCACCGAGCAACGACTGTCTGAGATCAGCAGCTACTCAACATTTCCAGAGCGTCAATGTCATGTGAAAGTCAACACCCCCCAACGGACACACGCATACACACGCACACACACTTTCAGGTCAGGCATTCAAATCTTTACCTTATGTTAAATCACACTCAAGTAAAATTATTCTGATATATCGGTTTAATATTTAGGTTTCTTTGTTCTAAAACTGAGCATAATTCTTGGGATGCAACAGCATATTAAGAACATTGGCTATTTCTTATTTTTCTCTCTCTCGTTAAATCCTTGAAATCTTGACTTAAAATTCAAGTTTCATTGATTTACTCCCTCTCTCTCTCTCTCTCTCTCTCTCTCTCTCTCTCTCTCTCTCTCTCTCTCTCTCTCTCACACACACACACACACACACACACACACACACACAAACATCTGTGGCTATCATGAGGTAAAATGAACTCATGCATTCATTGCCCATTCTAAATCCCTCTTAAAACCCAGCCCACTTCAAACCATAATATATATAAAAAATATGGCAGATGAGGAGCAGAAAAGGTGAAGCCACTGACACAGCATCAGGTGTGAGCAGGAAATATCACTCCTCATCTGAAACTGAACACTTAAAGAAAGAATGCCTCAAACAAAAAAAAAAAAAAACAAAAAAATCTTGTACACTATCTTTTATGGGATGCATAACTGGATTGCAAAAATTTCCTAGTATACAGGGCAGTCTTGACCTTTTGTTGGAAGTCCATAAATCTGCGGTGAGTAAAGCATTTTCAGCTTTTCAGTCCATCGTATGTATGAAAGATATATCATGTACTTACTGATTAGCTAGCTTTTTTCTTCTGAATGTGGAAGTCTGTAAATACTGCTTAGTTAAAAGCGAATGAACCCAATGTGGGATTTGGGTCAGAGTGGTATAGATTTCACCTCCTCTCTCAAAGCTTGGCTCAGAGTGGAGAACTCAATTGGAAGCAGATGGTGAACCAACAAGGGGTGAACTAACCTATTAATGATACTACATGAAATGTAACATTTGCACTCCATCTGGCTGCATCTCCCTTTGCTTATGGGCTGTGAAAACATGACCGATTTATGCACCTGCTGTGGACACTTGAGTAGTTTTGACTTGCTGGTGATACCAGGTTATGCCCAGATAGGCTCATTTAGAAATAAATATGTGATAATCAAAAGGCTGTCAAAGGCATTCAGTTTATATATATATATATATATATATATATATATATATATATATATATATATATATATATATATATATATATATATATATATATATATAAAGAAACAGGTTTGTTCAGTCATATGAATTCATATTTGTGACAAAAAGAAAGAAATAATTGTATGATGCATTGTTTTATTATTGGTTTTAAATATAAGATAATTTAATGCTGCTGGAAAGAAAATGTATTGTGATTTGTTTAACAAAAAAAAAAGATCAGATTTTATTTAATTATTTAGTTATTATTTTAATTTAAGAGTCTGTAAGTTGAAGAAATCTTTGTAGGTAGTACAATATGACAACATCTGTTCTAAATGACCTGAAAAAGAAACCACTACACCATTTTTCATAAAACTGTGAATCAAATTCTGCATATATTTTTAAATGATTTCTCTCATCTACCCGATAATGACTTGGGCTTGATTTTGTTTTGATGAAATATGCAAATCCTGTCAGCTATAAGAGAGTAAGCAATCATTCTTGTGTCATTACTGTTTGAGAACGCTTGTATTCGGTGTCTCTGACTTGTCTTAGCGAACCTTGAAAAATTGACTATAAATTGTTGGTTACAAGTGCAGAGGATCCAGGTTGTGCGCAAACACCGCAGACCATTTAGGTGGGCTGTATAAAAATATACATCCCTCAAAGCAGTATGGGGCATCTAAATCGTTTTTAAAATTTTGTTCAAGTGTTGCTAGGCAACAGCAAAATGGTCTCAGCATCCTTGTTATATTAGAGTTTCTGCTGGGGTTTGCTCCCATTTATATCTATCCTTTTTTTGTCTCCTTTCATTAGCAAATATTAAATTTTCATGTTTCAATTTCTCAAAAAAAAATGATCTGCCTCAGAATTGCACTCGAGTTACACAAAGGCCTAAATGTTTAAGCCAGCATTTAACTGGCTTTACCGTTAATTCTTTAACAAAAAAAAAAAAAAAAAAAAAGACTTCCTTGTTATAGAAATGTATGGACACAAATCATTATAGCAAAAGACAAATAATGTGTTTAATTATATCAGACAGTAATTTATTTCTAATTAACAACTGAAATGTAGACTTTTGTTATGAAACTACAAAACAGTCAACATATCGTGCACAGAGCATTATGAGCACAGCGTAACACAGAGCACGTCACACTGTCTGCAATCTCTCCTCACTACACCGTGCTGCTAATCTACTGCATTCACCACAATCACTATGGAAACTGACTTTTGCCACACAGCCGCTACTGAAACAGATATGCAGCAAATGCTGTCAGTGATTGTCCACTGACGTATGTTTACATAGAGGTCTGAATCAGTGTTTCTTCCAGACCACAGCAAAAGTATAATTTATCTTCTCCAGTTACGTATTTAAAGGATGAAATGATTTCTGTGCAAATTCTACACATGACCCACAAAGCAAATTTGACATTGTAGTCCATAGACGAAACAGCATGAGCTTTGTTAATAAGGTTTGGACAAAAAGAGTACTTAGTGAACAGCCTTTAAATCTAGCCACCTGCCTCTAGCTAAAATATATGAAAATGCTCTTCATGCTTTTAATGGGTTTATCTGCTTCAAAGGCAGCTGGCTGATGCATCGCTCCGACCGTGCAGTCCTTCAGCCCCAGAAAGAATGCGCTCAAGCCTTTGGACAAGTTTCTGAGCTCAGCCCTCATTCAGGGAGGACACTCTTCCCTTTTTTTTATTATTATTATTTTTTTTTTTACATAAGGCAAATTTACATATACTGATGATGTCAGCACAAATTGGGCACACCACCTTCCCCTCCAAAAACCATATACAAAAATGTAACATTTTCCTCTTGAGCTCAAAGGTCAGTGAATCACGTCTGTCAGAAATGCAGTACTGTAGCATCATTGGTATGTATTTACATGTAATTGGTTCATGATTGCAGTGTAATACAACAAAATGCTGAATGCAAATGGAAGTGAGGGGAGGGGTTGACTGATAATGCTATTGGTTATAAAATGGCTTGCTTGTATAATGACTGAGCTCTGATTTGCGAAGAAAAAACACAAGGGTAGCATCCTAAATCTGAAAAGAAAATGATCCTTCCCTCTGTGTGCATGTTGCTGTCACCCCAGATCTTTTCATAAAACTGCCACGAGCATGTCTTGCATTTGAATTAGGCTGATGAGTGGAATACGTATGTGCCCACAGAGAGGCCAGTGGCACTTTCCAGCATCACATGATGCTTAATTAGGGATTCTTCTATATTATAGGGTTGAAATTCTGCCAAATGTCTATCAGCTGTTATAATCAATGCACTAATCATTGCACTCGCTGCCTCCTGAGGTGCATTAGGTTGCATTCTTTCCTCTGGTTTCTCAGAAAGAAAAAAAAGAAAAAAGAAACAGTCATGTTTATGTCAAAACAGCAAGTAAAGGTAAATCTAAATTTATATCTAGAGCTTCTGTAGTGTCGTCTGCCGCTGCTATGAAGAATCACACACAATCTGGGGTTTTGCTTTCAGAAGAAAATATTTCTTTATTTCAAGGAGAATAAAGCCGAGTTCCTTGCACGGAGATCTATTGAATGTTATGCAGTATCTCCTTATATACAGTATACAGGGCATTTCAAATATTGATAATTTTTCTTATGCTTACAATTCGATTCCTCCCTAGAGAGAAGGGGCCCCCTACTTGTTATGGTAAAGAGAAAGGCCCTTTTGTGTGTCTTTCCAGATGTTTCTCATCTGGGTCTGTACAATCTGGCCACATAGGCATATTTCTTCCTATACTTAAACTATGGGATTATAATGGAATAATAACTAGCACCAAAAATGGCTAGATTCACATTGATTATACTTGATTATTTAAATCTTATTAATAAAAATCTTCCACACTTTGCTTTGAAGATTTTTATTTTAATATTAAGATATGATTCTTTCGTTCTTTGGTAAACACATGGCTATAGTAAGCAGCAATAACATCTTGCTGTTTAAGATATAGTGCAAACAAAAAAAAAAAATTAGAGAGCTGGTTGCACTTCTCACTTCTCAGACAATGGTAATTAGCCTTAACATCCATTATGGGGGTAATGGGATGCATTGAGAAGAATATCTTTAATGAGAGAAATTAAATTTTAAAGGATTTGACAGTCATTATTAACTGAACCACTATAGCTTTAATCTGATTTGTGTTTCAAAATATTTCAACATACAAACTGTACAAAGAACCAGTGGCATTTGGAGTCAATGGTGCTATTTGATGTGGCATGGTAAATTGTAATCTGTCTTCATGCATAAAGCATAAATTAATTCTGTCACTGTTTCTGACATTAGATGCTCTGGTTCCTATCAACCTTTATCCTACACCCCATGAGAGGGAGTAAATTCAGTTAAACTGTAAACAATCAATGAAACAATCATTCTATGAACTAAGAACAAAAATTACTTTTAACCGACCATAAATAATCCTAAAATCTTAATTATTTCTACAGCAATGTTACAGACATATTACTATAATATATGTCTCTGTCTATATATTATGCAACATTCATTGCTTTAATGAAATATACTGCTACAGTCGAAAAAAAATTTAACATTTGAAAAATAATCAGGACGAAAAGAATGCAGTGGAAAAATGATCTCTTCTAATGGTATTCCTATACATTGTTACATTATATATATATATATATATATATATATATATATATATATATTAGTGCTGTCAAAATTAGCGCGTTAACGCATTCGATTAATTTGAAATATTTAACGCGTTAAAAAAAAATAACGCAATTAACGCGGTTGCAGCTTTTTTTTATTTCCAGTTGTGGCCTATGTGTGTTCAACGTGCAAAGAAATATGGATAAGACCAAGGAAGGATTTTAGACGGAAAGTTTCAGTATAAAACTCTGCTTACTCTTCAGTCTGCCACAAGAAACATTACTCTTCATTTAGTCTGCCACAAGAAACATTAAAATCATGAACTCAAATGTCATTGTTTAAAAAAAAAAAAAAAACAATCACTGTAACAGTGCGTAAATCAGACCTTTCTGTAACGCTAACGTTAATAAGCTTAAACGAAAATAAAGAAATAATTGTGTAGCGGAGTATTTTTTGTACACAGTGCCGCGAACTGTCAATCACTCCTGTGCGCGTGCATCACTGTCCTCCTCAGCTGCAGCAACTTGCGCTCTCTCTCTTCATCAAGCTTTAAAACAAAAAGGGGACAAAAAGATCATATTGTCTTTGTGCATAGGCTATAGATTAATTAGATAAATTAATATCTAAATTTGTGCCTTGCCGTCTACGGTATTTTTTTAGAACTTAGAAAAAGATGCTGCAGCCAATGAACAGCCAGCGGGGGCTGCAGGACGACTCAACCTCCGCAGACAGTTTTTAATGTTTATCAAACAATAAATACTCAAGATTTTGCTTTAGTATAACTCACAGCGAGTTTCACACACCTTCTCCGGCCACGTTGAGTTGTTGACACTTAACAGCGGGAAAAGCGACACATGCGCTATTCACTTGTATAACTTAAGGGTGAATGGGTAATGTAGTTTCTGCTCTGGGTGGGATGAATTAGGAAACTTGCATTGTGAAGGGCGCTCTGAAAATCGGCAAAAAGATTAAAACCTCTATTAAAACAGATGTCCAAATGAGCGTACCGGTACACTACAAGCATGTTCTGGGCGCACGGAGAGGTGGCGGTTCGCTCAAGAGCTATATTTGGAAGTGGCGGTACTGAGTACCTGTGTGTACCGGCCCACTTAAAGCACTGGCAATGACTATACTTTGGAATTTTTTTGCAGTCCACTTAGAATTCAACGTGGAAATCATTTTTGTTTTTTATTGGCATTGATTGTTTTGAAATTCAAATGGTACTTACATGCCTGTGTTTTTATTTCTGTAATAAATATGGCTTTCAAGCCAACAGTTAATTTGGAGGATATTGATGGTTTATTGCAGGTATGTTGTTTACATGAGAAAATCTGTGTTACAAGTTAAACAAAAATTCCAATAAACAATCATATTTTGAATTTAAATAGTTTCTTTGTCTTGAGTTTACATTAATTATTTACATTTTACATTTACATATCCAAAAAGTTTCAGTCTTTTAATTGCGATTAATCGCGATTAATCGCGATTAATTTTAAAAAATTGTGCGATTAATTAGTTAATTTTTTTTAATCGATTGACAGCACTAATATATATATATATATATATATATATATATATATATATATATATATCAAGTTTTACATTATTCTCCTGATGTCTGAAAATAGGACAAGAATAATTGACAGCTCATTTAGTCAAATTGATGGACAATGATTATTTGTAGTGCAGCCTTATGATTTGAAATTATTGGCTTTTGTCTTTTTGATTGGAAAATCCCCAAACCGGAAGCAGGGACAGCCTGTGTCTTAGGCGGAATAGGCAAATGCTAAGTGCGACACCGATCCCTAGGGCACCAAAATGAGTTAGTTTTTTTATTTTTATTTTTTTTGTAACATTTTTTTAATACCAATTCTACTTCAGTACTATGAATTTTGTTTATTACAAAAACATAACTATTTTATTGCTTTCACGATGCACACCTGTTCGATGCATGATCTATCTTCCCCCAAACAGCACTTCCACAGACATCAGTCAGCCTTCCTGATTGTGAACAGATGTAAACTAATAAATTATCTCTGTTCAGAAAGACAGAAGTTCTCTGGTGTCCAGGGAAAGAAAAAAAATGATGTAATGAATGATGATGATCATAAAAATAAACTAGATGAAGTAAAAGTTTGTGAACAAACTTTATATTTCCTAGTCTAGAAAGCCTAATCTAAAAGTTTAAAATACGGTAATAACAATGAGTTCCAGAGATACGAGATTTTGTAACACAATCGTGTCATTCTTCGTGTCACATGATATTTTTACACTATAGTTGTGTAGTATTTGGGTATTTATGCTATTTTTCAATTGGATAATTTAGTAATGTTTGTATATAACTGGGCTGATTAAAATATAAATATTTTATGCAAAATTCACTTTAAAGATGACCAAAATTGTTAATACACGTCACGTGTGAGTATACTGTCCTCTCATTGGTTCCACAGTTTATTTTCCAGAATTCGGCTCATAGACAGCTTTGATTTTGAATGGCTTAGACGTGCTCAGACATCACCTGCATCCCATTGTGAAAACTATCCATCCTGAATTCTATGTGATATTACTAGTTTTCAATACTATTTAGGGCAGATAGGGTGGATTCAATTCATCTCGGACCAATTGTTTTGGCGTGGATCTGAGCACGATTGCCATGTTCACATATGCCCAAACGAACCGAGCTAAGGTGGGACACGTGCCAGTTGCCAAAACAACCAGCCAGGCATGAAAGTTCCTTTAGGCGGGAAATATTTTTTATATTTTCACTGGAAACTATTTAAAATAAGGTTCACAAGTTCACTCTTACATATAATTAGCTGAAGTATTATAATGCATATTTGGCGTGCTGTCCGGGGAAGGGGCTCCGAGCTCGGGAATGGCCCGAACCTAGAGTACCCCCACCTGTATATAAAAGTGTAAAATTAACTCTAGTGGAGGAGATGGGGTGGAGGGGGGATGCTGATAAACCGTCAGTGGAGACAGGTAGGCTAATTCAGCAGTGTTTATACCCTAAGGTTGATTACCTTAAGTGGTTCCACCTGTGCTTATTAGGCTAAGTATCTGACGAGCTCCTCCCAAACCTTGTTATGAAACTACATTTCACGAGATCACACATATCACATAGATCATTACATATAATTAGCTGAAGTATTATAATGCATATTTGGTGTGCTGTCTGGGGAAGGGCCTCCGAGCTCGGGAATGGCCCGAACCTAGAGTACCCCCCAAAAAGCTAAAGAGCAGAGGACAGCCGCCGAACTAAACACCCGCTGCATCCGCTGTGAGACTCAATGCTCGCTGGACGGAAGGGAAAAGGTAAGTGCTCTACCGGGAAAGTTCTCGCTGTGTCCGCCTGTGAGACCAAATGCTCGCTGGACAGAAAAAGAAAATGGGAAAGAGGGAAATGAAAGCTTGACCGGGAGATTTTCTCACACTGCGTCCGCTGTGAGTCCCAATGCTCGCTGGACGGAAGAGAAAAAGTAAGTGCTCTACCGGGAAAGTTCTCACTGTCACAGTGTCTGGGTTGTATTCCCTGGGAATCCACTAGGTGTCCTGCTTCCCCACGGTGTCTGTCACTTTATGAATCACATTCCTCACATCCTCTGCTTAATTTGCACCCAGCTGTCACTTGTGTATCCTTGTGTCTTACCCGGTCTGTCTTAGTATGTGTCACGAGTCCTTGTTAATTCATGTCCGTCATCTTGTCGTGCTCCTGCCCTGTGTCCTTGTTTGTTTATGTTTGGTTTGGTTTTGTCTGGTATCGACCCCTGCTTGGACTGTTTATTCTCTCTGGATTACCCCTTACATAAAGACTTACCTGCAATTGGATCTCTCACCATGTATCCTTGTATCACTGGTCATGACAGAAGGACTCCGTCACAGCAAGATCCAGCGGTATGGCGTTTGATGTTTTTCCGTTTCCCAGCCAGGATGGTGGAGCGGAGAGCTAAGTATTTTTAAGCTGACCACTCTCCGCCAAGAGGGCAATGAGGTGGGAGCCATGGCACAGGTGTTCTGGTCCTTGGCTGAGGGCATGGGATATAATGACAAGGCCCTAAAGGATTACTTTAACAGCGGGCTGGATGACCCGGTTCCTCAGGAGGAAATGGCTCATTTAGACGCATTCGAGTTCTGGGAATTTGTGTGCTACTTGCAGCATCGGCTTCTGTGGGATGCCCCTGCCACTCCTGTCTCTTCCGGCGGGGTGGTCGTCAGCCCAGCACCACTGCCCAGGATGGCTACCAGCCCAGTCCGGTTGCATAAGATGGCCGCCAGCCCAGCGTCACGAGACAAGATGGCCGCCAGCTCAGAGCCACAGCCCAGGATGGCCGCCGGTCCAGCGCCACTGCCCAAAATGGCCACCGGTCCAGCGCCACAACCCAAGATGGCCGCCAGCCCAGTACCAAAGCACAAGATGGCTGCTAACCCAGCGCCAATGCCCAAGATGGCCACTGTTCCAGAGCCACGGTCCAAGATGGCTGCCCGTCCAGAGTCATGGCCCAAAATGGCCGCCAGTCCAGCGCCGCAGCACAAGATGGCTGTCAGCCCAGCGCCACAGCACAAGATGGCCGCTAACCCAGTGCCATTGCCCAAATCGGCCACCGGTCCAGCACCACAGCAAAAGATGGCCGCCTGTCCAGAGTCATGGCCCAAGATGGCTGTCAGCCCAGCGCCACAGCACAAGATGGCCGCTAACCCAGCGCCAATGCCCAAATTGGCCACCGGTCCAGCACCACAGCACAAGATGGCCGCCTGTCAAGAGTCATGGCCCAAGATGGCTGCTCGCCCAGCACCGCTGCACAGGATGACAGTCACAGCTGACCCTCTGGAGTCAAGTCAGGTTCCAGTTGATCCTCCAGAGTCGAGTCAGGTTCCAGTTGACCCTCCAGAGTCGAGTCAGGTTCCAGTGGACTCTCCAGAGTCGAGTCAGGTTCCTGTTGACCCTCCAGAGTCGAGTCAGGTTCCAGTGAACTCTCCAGAGTCGAGTCAGGTTCCAGTGAACTCTCCAGAGTCGAGTCAGGTTGTAGTGAACTCTCCAGAGTCGAGTCAGGTTCCAGTGAACTCTCCAGAGTCGAGTCAGGTTCCTGTTGACCCCCCAGAGTCGAGTCAGGTTCCTGTTGACCCCACAGAGTCGAGTCAGGTTCCAGTGAACTCTCCAGAGTCGAGTCAGGTGTTCGTGGACCCTTCAGAGTCAGGGAGATTTTCCTCACACTGCGTCTGCTGTGAGACCTAATGCTCGCTGGACGAAAGAGAAAAAGTTCTCGTTAATATGTATTGGTGTACACAATGGCATATAAACATGTTTTCCTATTCTATTTTGCCAGGAATTGCTTCCAACAAACTCGCATGTTGCGTGGAAAATTGGCTTTGGTTCTATTTCTAGCATGCACGCGTTGTCTCACACAATCCGTCTGCAAGCTCTAACCTGTTAACATGGGAGGCGAATTAAAGACTCTCAGACACTTGTGCTTCCGCTAGTGACGTCACTTGCAGTCTTAATTTTTATTATATATTTTGTTCTATTTATTGATAACTTTTTGTTTGAATCTCTAAACATTTTACAACAGTAGTCAGGTGGTGAAGACAAGAAAAAAGAAACTCAATTACAATATCACTTGCAATCACCACTTGCACTCTCCACTACCTGTGACGTCACTTGAAATCGAAACAAATCATGCGTGTTGCCAATGGAGACAAGATGCTGTGGTGGTGATTAAATGATTAAAACTAAATTAGTAGGCCTACTACTATAACGTACAGGGTCCTGCAAGAAAAAGACAACACCGTAAAATCCGTGGCCACAGAACAGCAAAATATGAACGCAAAGTCTTTCGTTAAGTGTTTTCCTCCAGTAGAAAAAACAAATAAACAAACTTAATGTGGCAAAATGTATTAAGATGCAATAAGTTCAATTAAAAGACCAAATTTTTTGAGTTGTACAGAATAATTAACTCATATGATATATGGGGAATTTGAATAATTAATCAGGAATATGATTAATATGCATATCAGAATCAGAATGAGCTTTATGAGCTTTATTGCCAGGTATGTTTACACATACGAGGAATTTGTTTTCGTGACAGAAGCTCCGCAGTACAACAGAATGACAGCGACAGAACATAAAACACATAATAAAAGAATAAAAAATACAAATATGTAGACAGTGAATGACAATATACAAATGACAATTGTAGGCAGGTATATTACAAAGTGAAGTTATGTATGTACATATATATTGTGTGCAAAATTTAAGTGTATACTAAGTATGTGTGTTAGATAAATAAAGTGTGTGTGTATATAAATATAAAGTGTAGTGTGTTCGCCATTATTGTCAGCTGTTCATAAGATGGATTGCCTGAGGGAAGAAACTGGTCCTGTGTCTGGTCGTTCTAGTGCTCAGTGCTCTGTAGCGTCGACCAGATGGACACAGTTCAAAGAGGGAGTGTGCTGGATGTGAGGGGTCCAGAGTGATTTTGACAGCCCTTTTTCTCACTCTGGATAAGTACAGTTCTTGAATAGATGGGAGAGTTGAACCGATGATTCGCTCAGCAGTCCGGACTACCCTCTGTAGTCTTCTGAGGTCAGATTTAGAAGCTGAGCTGAACCAGACAGTTACTGAAGTGCAGAGGATGGATTCAATGATGGTGGAGTAGAACTGTTTCAGCAGCTCCTGTGGCAGGTTTAACTTCCTCAGCTGGCGCAGAAAGTACAACCTCTGCTGGGCCTTTTTTACGATGGAGTCAATGTGAATGTCCCACTTCAGGTCCTGAGAGATGGTGGTTCCCAGGAACCTGAATGACTCCACTGCAGTCACAGTGCTGTTCATGATGGTGAGTGGGGGGAGTGCAGGGGGGTTTCTCCTGAAGTCCACGATCATCTCCACTGTTTTGAGGGTGTTAAGCTCCAGGTTGTTGAGACTGCACCAGACAGCCAGCTCTTTTACCTCCTGTCTGTAAGCAGACTCGTCACCGTCCTGAATGAGGCCGATGAGTGTGGTGTCATCTGCAAACTTCAGGAGCTTGACAGAGGGGTCCTTAGATGTGCAATCGTTGGTGTACAGGGAGAAGAGCAGTGGGGAGAGAACGCAGCCCTGGGGAGCTCCGGTGCTGATTGTACGGGTGCTGGATGTGTATTTTCCCAGCCTCACTAGCTGCTGCCTGTCTGTCAGGAAGCTGTTGATCCACTGACAGACGGAGGTGGGCACGGAGAGCTGATTTAGTTTGGGCAGGAGGAGGTTTGGGATGATCGTGTTGAAGGCCGAGCTGAAGTCCACAAACAGGATCCTCACATAAGTCCCCGGTCTGTCTAGGTGTTGCAGAACATAATGCAGTCCAATGTTTACTGCATCGTCCACAGACCTGTTTGCTCTGTAGGCAAACTGAAGAGGATCCAGCAAGGGCCCAGTGATGTCCTTCAGGTGGGCCAGCACCAGTTTTTCAAATGACTTCATGACTACAGACGTTAGAGCCACAGGCCTGTAGTCATTTAGTCCTGTAATTTTGGGTTTCTTAGGGATGGGGATGATGGTGGAACGTTTGAGGCATGAAGGGACTTCGCACAGCTCCAGCGATCTGTTGAAGATCTGTGTGAAGATGGGGGCCAGCTGGTCAGCACAGGATTTCAGACAGGCTGGTGTAACACAATCTGGGCCTGGTGCTTATTTCCTTTTCTGCTTCCGGAAGACCTGGCGCACCGCATCCTCGCTGATCTGAATTGCAGGTGTGGGGGAGAGGGGGGATGCAGGAGGTGAGAATGGTGAGAGTGCTTGATTGGAGAGGTGTTCAGGATGGGTTGCAGGAGCTGTTAATGGTGTGAACGGTAGTTTGGAGAGGCATTCAGGGCTGGTTGCAGGAGTTGTGAAGGGTGTGAATGTTTTTGTGGGGAGGCGTTCAGGGCAGGTGATGGGTGTTCTTTCAAACCTGCAGTAAAACTCGTTCAGATCGTCTGCCAGTCGTTGATTCTCTACGGTGCTGGGGGGTGGTGTCTTGTAATTGGTGATCTTCTTTAGACTTTTCCACACTGATGCGGAGTCGTTGGAAGTGAACTGAGTCCTTATTTTTTCAGAATAATTCCTCTTTGCCACTTTGATCTCCTTTTCCAATGTGTATTTAGCCTGTTTATACAAGACATTGTCCCCCTTCGCGTAAGCATCTTCTTTGGCCTGACGGAGCTGTCTGAGTTTTGCAGTGAACCACGGTTTGTCATTGTTGTAAATTAGTTGAGTCTTTGTAGGAATACACATATCCTCACAGAAACTGATATATGATGTTACGGTCTCTGTGAGTTCATCCAGATCGGTGGCAGCAGCTTCAAAAACACTCCAATCAGTGAGGTCAAAACAAGATTGTAAATCCTGCTCTGCTTCATTAGTCCATCTTTTTACAGTCCTTGATACAGGTTTAGCTGATTTTAGTTTCTGCCTGTAGGACGGTATAAGATGAACCAGAAGGTGATCAGAACGTCCCAAAGCTGCTCGTGGAACAGAGTGAAATGCATCCTTTATTGTGGTGTAACAGTGATCCAATATATTACTGTCTCTTGTGGGACATGTAACATGCTGTCTGTATTTTGGCAGTTCACGGGACAGATTGGCTTTATTAAAGTCCCCGAGAATGATTAAAACAGAGTCCGGGTGTTGTTGTTCTGTCTCTGTGATCTGATCAGCGAGTTTCTGTAAAGCTGAGCTCACATGCGCTTGTGGATGGATGTAAACACTGACCAGAATGAACGAGTGAAACTCCCGCGGCGAATAGAACGGCTTACAGTTAATGAAGAGTGTTTCGAGATTTGAGCAGCACGTCTTCTTTAACACAGTTACATCTGTACACCACCGTTCATTGATGTAAAAGCATGTCCCACCGCCGCGCGATTTCCCAGTGGATTCTGATTCACGATCCGCTCTAAACAGCGTATCATATGACAGTTACACTAATATTTTATTGATTATGAAAAATAGCTCAATTGCATTCATCAATAAATCATTACAGGGCACTGTAACTTACTCATTAATATGTCAATATTCCATTCTTCATATCAATTAATGTGATATCTCTTACTGTAAATTACTGCAAATCGAACAGTGGTTTGTCCAGCAAACGGCCGCAATATTGACCTATCAATTCTTCTTATAATTCAAGGAAAAATATTCTCTGGCCACGAAAACATTATCCTATCATTATGATAAATTTAGTTTCTAGATCAGACATCTCAGTGACTCGTAATGTGAGCGGGTGGTGGAGACGAGAATCATGAATATATGGGTTTTTAATAATTGACTAATAATACATCGAAACTACAAATCACACAGAGTAAATATGCGTACGACAATACAGACAGTAAACTTTTTGCAAGACATAACAGAATCCAAATAAAGGAGAGAGAGAGAGAGAGAGAGAGAGAGAGAGAGAGAGAGAGAGAGAAAATGAATGAGATCACAGAATGAGCTCACTGGAAATCACAGTCAGTAACTTTTGGAAGCCAAAAACTGATAAAATCATAGCAACACTTTAAAGCAGCATTTAAATCTCCATAGAAAAGTGATACTTGCATGGCCCAGCGTGCGTGAGCGTGGTCTATTGTGACGCTTTGTGCGCTGTTGACAAAGTGAGCAAGTTCAGGACCGGCCTTCTTGGCCAGGACAGGATAGTCACACAGTTCAGAATAGACATCCTTTGTTGGAACAGGGCAGACTGAGAGTTCGTAAATGGCCTTCTTAACCGTAACACGACTGACTGAGGGTTTAAAAACATCCTCTTCAACCATAACAGGACAGACTGAGAATTTAAAAAACAACCTTCTTAATCATAACAGGACAGGTGGAGAGTTTACAGATGGCCTTCAAAGCTGTGACAGGACAGACTGAGAATTCAGAAACAGCCTTCTCATCCATAAGGGGACAAGCAAAGAGCTCATACATTGACACCCGTATTTTGAGAGGAGCTGAAGCAAACACCTCCACAACCACTGGAGGTTCTACAGTGGATGCTGCCATCTCTGGAGGTTTTTGCAGCCAATGCCACCGACTCTGGAGGATCTGCAGTGGATGCTGCCACCTCTGGAGTTTGTGCAGCAGTAGCAACAGGAGCTTCAACAGACACAGATAGTTTAGAGGTGATACTCAATGGCCATAACAGAAGTATCAGGTAAAATGGAGAGTTCAGAAATAGTGTCCGTGTTAGAAAAAGAGGTGGCAGGGAACAACGTGAGCCCAGGAAAGAGTGCTGCTACTGTGAGAAGAGGCTCTGCAAAAGAAGTTACCACCTCAAGGGGATCTAAATCAGACTCATAGACTGGGGCAAACTCTGGCTCATTTTCACGAATGAGATCTATATAAGACTCACAATTATATTCCTTCTTAGAAAAAAATGATATATGTGAGGATTTCCAGTCAGGATTTAGACCGTATCATAGTACTTAGTCTGCTCTCCTTAGAGTTACAAATGATCTGCTCTTATCATCTGATCGTGGGTGTATGTCTCTATTAGTTTTATTGGATCTTAGGTGCTGCGTTTGACACAATTGACCACACCATTCTTCTGCATAGACTTGAACACTTTGTTGGCATCAGTGGAAGTGCATTAGCATGGTTTAAATCGTACTTATATGACCGCCATCAGTTCGTAGCAGTGAATGAAGATGTATCATATCGATCACAAGTGCAGTATGGAGTACCTCAAGGCTCAGTACTAGGGCCGCTACTCTTCACGCTTTATATGTTACCCTTGGGAGATATCATCAGGAAACATGGTGTTAGCTTTCACTGTTATGCTGGTGATACTCAGCTCTATATTTCTTCGCAGCCCGGTGAAACACACCAACTTGAAAAACTAATGGAATGTATAGTTGATATAAAAAACTGGATGACGAGTAATTTCTTACTGCTAAATTCTGAAAAAACAGAGGTGTTAATTATAGGACCTAAAAACTCTGCTTGTAATAACCTTGAACACTGTCTAAGACTTGATGGTTGCTCTTTAAATTCTTCGTCATCAGTTAGGAACCTAGGTGTGCTATTTGATCGCAATCTTTCCTTAGAAAGCCACGTTTCTAGCATTTGTAAAACTGCTTTTTTCCATCTCAAAAATATATCTAAATTACGGCCTATGCTCTCAATGTCAAATGCAGAAATGTTAATCCATGCATTTATGACTTCAAGGTTAGATTATTGTAATGCTTTATTGGGTGGTTGTTCTGCACGCTTAGTAAACAAACTACAGCTAGTCCAAAATGCAGCAGCAAGAGTTCTTACTAGAACCAGGAAGTATGACCATATTAGCCCGGTCCTGTCAACACTGCACTGGCTCCCTATCAAACATCGTATCGATTTTAAAATATTGCTTATTACTTATAAAGCCCTGAATGGTTTAGCACCTCAGTATTTGAATGAGCTCCTTTTACATTATAATCCTCTACGTCCGCTACGTTTAAATCTAGATTAAAGACCCATCTCTTTAACCTGGCATACACATAACATACAAGTTCCTTGCCGCTGTCGCCTCTGGCTTGCTTAGTTTGGGTCACTTCATCTACAGCAATATCGTTGACTTGATTGCAAATAAATGCACAGACACTATTTAACTGAACAGAGATGACATAACTGAATTCAATGATGAACTGCCTTTAATTTTCATTTTGCATTATTGACACACTGTTTTTCTAATGAAAGTTGTTCAGTTGCTTTGACGCAATGTATTTTGTTTAAAGTGCTATATAAATAAAGGTGACTTTGACTCAGAGACTGGAGCCAATGCTGGATCCAATGCTGGAGCTGATCCATGGACAGGAGTGAGTTCTGGAGCAAACTCAGAGGCTGGAGAAGGTTGGGAAATGGATTCATAGAATCCAGTGGATTCTAGAGCAGACTCTGGGACTAAAGTGGAATCTGGACCAGATTCAGGAATTCAGCCATCTTTTACTGTGCTCAGGAGCTGAAGACCTCACTAGACTAAGGTCAGGGGCTGATGTGAAAATTGAGCTTTTTCTGAGGTTGAAGTTGACACATGACTGTTATTTTAAGAGTGCAAATAAACATGTGGTCATGGACTGAAATAATCTCTGAAGTACACAGGAACAAAAGTCCTCTCTGGGCCAAACTCGAGAACAGAAGCCCTCTCTGGGCTAAACTCAGGAACAGAAGCATTCTTTGGCCTAGCCTTGGTTATCAGGAGGCTTCTTTGGGCCAGACTTGGGATCAGAAGCCTTCTCTGGGGTAGACTTCAGGATCAGATTCAGGCAGTAGAGTGGGCGCCACCACCTCAGGAGGTTCCGCAGTGAAGGCTGCCACCTCTGGGGAAACTACATTACAGTGGTGTGTGAAGCCCAAACACAGAGAACTGACAGGACAGAGATTACATTGTCTATTTCCAAGACTTGCTCCACTGTGCCTGAAGGAATTGAGGTGAGTAGTGGCAGGCCGACTTTAAGGTGTTGAAACTGAGTTGCTCGGGAGCATAGCGACACCTAAAAGGCCAGCAGTTCTTACCATCACCAGCGATGGATCCTTCACACTGGATAGTGACACTGGAGACTTTGACTCTTAGCAACTTGTTTTATTTACAGGACTGTGGTGGGTTGTGGTACCATAACCACAACAGGATGTGGCTCTGAGATGTAAACTGTGACATGACGAGACTATTGAACGTCAGCTGAGATTTGATGAGGCTCTGGGAGATCACCTGAGATGTGACGAGACACTGGAAGATCAGGCGAGACCTGATGAGGCACTGGAATATCAGCTGAGTTGTGCCGAGGCTCTGGAAGATCAGCCAAGATGTGACAAGACTCTGGAAGATCAGTAGAGACATGAGGAGACTCTGGAAGATCAGCTGAGAGTGTATGAGACTCTGGATCAGCACCCATGACGGGACAAGACTCTGGAATGGCTAACATTTTATGAACAGTCGCTGGGTTGACTGCTTTTTAGTGAACAATATCTGGACTGGCAGCCATCTTATGGAAATACTCTGGGCTAGGGGCCATCTTGTAGATAGACTCCGGGACAGCAGACAGGACGAGATGAGACTCGAGAGGTAACCATGACAGTAGAAGGCTGTGGTGTGGCAGCCATGTTGCAGTCCCCTTCCACTATACCCATGGTGAATGCAGAGCGATTCAATTGAAGTGGCTGTTGGACAGTGTTTTCTCTACTTCCTGTTGGCCTTCTGTAGCTAATCATAGCTCTGTGTAGCTGTTTTTATTTTATATATTTTTTTCTCTATAATCTTTCTTACTATCACTGTCTGTTTGTTTGTTTTTTATATTGTAAAATATAACTTAATTCACACCATATTTCTGATATTATCGATCAATCTTATCAGATTAACTTTGATCGTTCACTCTTCCGTGACTGCAGTACACCTGCAAAGCGTTAGCACTCGTTAGCTTGTCATTAGCGTTTTCTTTTCTCCTCTCCTCTCCTCTCTCACGCTGCAGTTTTCCACAAGTTCATCAAACAACCGCAGTAAGAATATTTCATCAAGCACGGTGAGTAATGGCTTCTCCTACAATTGTTATTTGCACCTCTTGCCACATGTACAGTTTATCTATCTCTGTCGCTGATGAGGGATTCACATGTGATAAATGCAGGGAAATAGTTAGGCTGACAGAGAAGATTTCAGAATTAGAGACGCGCATCCAAACTTTAATTGAGGACAGTAAGAATGTTAGGGCTCTAGATATGGCTTTGGATGCGTCTAGCTCAGGGATTCCTGTACATTGTCCGGTTCCAGCAGAGCCCCTGCAGCAGGGCAACTGGGTGACGGTGAGGCAGCATAGTCGTGGGTCAAAACACCGCTCTTCTGTTCCGATCAAAACATTAAACAGGTTCTCCCCACTCAGTGATGCACCCACTGAGAAACCTGATGAAAGTGCTCTAGTTATTGGTGATTCTATTGTACGGAACGTGAATATAGAGACACCAGCCACCATAGTCAAATGTTTACCGGGAGCCAGAGCGCCTGACATCTTGGCAAATTTAAAAGTGCTGGCTAATGCTAAGCGTAAATACAGTAAGATTGTTATTCATGCCGGCGCTAATGATGTTCGACTTCGCCAGTCGGAGATCACTAAAAATAACTTTAAAGAGGTGTGAACTTGCAAGCACGATGTCAGACACTGTAATATGCTCTGGTCCCCTCCCTGCTTACCGTGGTGACGAGATGCATAGCAGATTGTCATCACTCAATGGCTGGATGTCTAAGTGGTGCCCACAGAATAACATAGGTTTCATAGACAATTGGACGAGCTTTTGGGGCAGACCTGACCTGTTTAAAAGAGATGGTCTTCATCCCTCCTGGGGTGGTGCTGCTCTTCTGTCTAGAAATATGGCACATAACTGGGGCCCAGGTCAGGAAGCAGACAGACTGGCTAAACCGACCGTCTGCTAGCTGCCTCCCGTCACAGAGGTCAGTTAATTCTCAGCACATAGAGACTCTTTCACCTAGATATCACACTATAGAGACTGTGTCTGTTCCCCGAACTAGAAAATACAAAAAACGTCCAAACCAAGTTAAGGTTAACAATTTAATTGAGGTTCAACAAATAAAAAACAAATGCAATATGGATAAACAAATGATAAAGATTGGCTTATTGAATATCAGATCCATTTCTACGAAAACACTTTTTGTAAATAATATTATAACTGATCATAATATAGATGTGCTCTGTTTGACAGAAACTTGGCTAAAACCTGATGATTACATTATTTTAAATGAGTCCACCCCCCAAGATTATTGTTATAAACACGAGCCGCGTCTAAAAGGCAAAGGGGGAGGAGTTGCTTCAATTTATAACAACGTTTACAGGATTTCTCAGAGGGCAGGCTTCAAGTATAACTCGTTTGAAGTAATGGTGCTTCATATAACATTATCCAGAGAAACCAATGTTAATGATAAATCCCCTGTTATGTTTGTACTGGCTACTGTATACAGGCCACCAGGGCACCATACAGACTTTATTAAAGAGTTTGGTGATTTTGCATCCGAGTTAGTTCTGGCTGCAGATAAAGTCTTAATAGTTGGTGATTTTAATATCCATGTCGATAATGAAAAAGATGCATTGGGATCAGCATTTATAGACATTCTGAACTCTATTGGTGTTAGACAACATGTTTCAGGACCTACTCATTGTCGAAATCATACTCTAGATTTAATACTGTCACATGGAATTGATGTTGATAGTGTTGAAATTATTCAGCCAAGTGATGATATCTCAGATCATTATTTAGTTCTGTGTAAACTTCATATAGCCAAAATTGTAAATTCTACTTCTTGTTACAAGTATCGAAGAACCATCACTTTTACCACAAAAGACTGCTTTTTAAGTTATCTTCCTGATGTATCCGAATTCCTTAGCATATCCAAAACCTCAGAACAACTTGATGATGTAACAGAAACTATGGACTCTCTCTTTTCTAGCACTTTAAATACAGTTGCTCCTTTACGCTTAAGGAAGGTTAAGGAAAACAGTTTGACACCATGGTATAATGAGCATACTCGCACCCTAAAGAGAGCAGCCCGAAAAATGGAGCGCAGCTGGAGGAAAACAAAACTAGAGGTATTTCGTATTGCTTGGCGGGAAAGTAGCATATCCTATAGAAAAGCATTAAAAACTGCTAGATCTGATTACTTTTCTTCTCTTTTAGAAGAAAACAAACATAACCCCAGGTATTTATTCAATACAGTGGCTAAATTAACGAAAAATAAAGCCTCAACAAGTGTTGACATTTCCCAACACCACAACAGTAATGACTTTATGAACTACTTTACTTCTAAAATCGATACTATTAGAGATAAAATTGCAACCATTCAGCCGTCAGCTACAGTATCACATCAGACAGTACACTATAGACCCCCTGAGGAACAGTTCCACTCATTCTCTACTATAAGAGAGGAAGAATTGTATAAACTTGTTAAATCATCTAAACCAACAACATGTATGTTAGACCCTATACCATCTAAGCTCCTAAAAGAGGTGCTTCCAGAAGTCATAGGTCCTCTTCTGACTATTATTAATTCCTCATTGTCATTAGGATATGTCCCCAAAACCTTCAAACTGGCTGTTATTAAGCCTCTCATAAAAAAGCCACAACTTGACCCCAGAGAACTTGTTAATTATAGACCAATCTCGAATCTCCCTTTTCTGTCCAAGATACTAGAAAAGGTGGTATCCTCACAATTATATTCCTTCTTAGAGAATAATGGTATATGTGAGGATTTTCAGTCAGGATTTAGACCGTATCATAGTACTGAGACTGCTCTCCTTAGAGTTACAAATGATCTGCTCTTATCATCTGATCGTGGGTGTATCTCTCTATTAGTGTTATTGGATCTTAGTGCTGCGTTTGACACAATTGACCACAACATTCTTTTGCATAGACTTGAACACTTTGTTGGCATCAGTGGAAGTGCATTAGCATGGTTTAAATCGTACTTATATGACCGCCATCAGTTCGTAGCAGTGAATGAAGGTGTATCATATCGATCACAAGTTCAGTATGGAGTACCTCAAGGCTCAGTACTAGGGCCGCTACTCTTCACGCTTTATATGTTACCCTTGGGAGATATCATCAGGAAACATGGTGTTAGTTTTCACTGTTATGCTGATGATACGCAGCTCTATATTTCCTCGCAGCCCGGTGAAACACACCAATTTGAAAAACTAATGGAATGTATAGTTGATATAAAAAATTGGATGACGAGTAATTTCTTACTGCTAAATTCAGAAAAAACAGAGGTGTTAATCATAGGGCCTAAAAACTCTGCTTATAATAAACTAGAACACTGTCTAAGACTTGATGGTTGCTCTGTCAATTCTTCGTCATCAGTTAGGAACCTAGGTGTGCTATTTGATCGCAATCTTTCCTTAGAAAGCCACGTTTCTAGCATTCGTAAACCTGCATTTTTCCATCTCAAAAATATATCTAAATTACGGCCTATGCTCTCAATGTCAAATGCAGAAATGTTAATCCATGCATTTATGACTTCAAGGTTAGACTATTGTAATGCTTTATTGGGTGGTTGTTCTGCACGCTTGGTAAACAAACTACAGCTAGTCCAAAATGCAGCAGCAAGAGTTCTTACTAGAACCAGGAAGTATGACCATATTAGCCCGGTCCTGTCCACACTGCACTGGCTCCCTATCAAACATCGTATAGATTTTAAAATATTGCTTATTACTTATAAAGCCCTGAATGGTTTATCACCTCAGTATTTGAATGAGCTCCTTTTACATTATACTCCTCTACGTCCGCTACGTTCTCAAAACTCAGGCAATTTGATAATGCCTAGAATATCAAAATCAACTGCGGGCGGCAGATCCTTTTCCTATTTGGCGCCTAAACTCTGGAATAACCTACCTAACATTGTTCGGGAGGCAGACACACTCTTGCAGTTTAAATCTAGATTAAAGACCCATCTCTTTAACCTGGCATACACATAACATACTAATATGCTTTTAATATCCAAATCCGTTAAAGGATTTTTAGGCTGCATTAATTAGGTAAACCGGAACCGGAAACACTTCACATAACACCGTACTTTCTACATCATTAGAAGAATGGCATCTACGCTAATATTTGTCTGTTTCTCTCTTGTTCCGAGGTCACCGTGGCCACGAGATCCAGTCTGTGTCCAGATCAGAGGGTCACTGCAGTCACCCGGATCCAGTACGTATCCAGACCAGATGGTGGATCAGCACCTAGAAAGGACCTCTACTGCCCTGAAAGACAGCGGAGACCAGGACAACTGGCTTGCTTAGTTGGGGTCACTTCATCTACAGCGATATCATTGACTTGATTGCGAATAAAAACAGACACTATTTCAACTGAACAGAGATGACATAACTGAATTCAATGATGAACTGCCTTTAACTATCATTTTGCATTATTGAGACACTGTTTTCCAAATGAATGTTGTTCAGTGCTTTGACGCAATGTATTTTGTTTAAAGCACTATATAAATAAAGGTGATTGATTGATTGATTGATTGATTGAAGTGCCAGATTGATATTATCTGCTAAGGACCAGTCTGGGTGCCACAATAACGCTGAACGTCTCAGATAGCCCTCCTTGAAAAAATATCCTTAAACACACCTCATCCAATGAGGTTGAGTGAGCCAGTTCAATGAAGTCCAACACACAATCTTATAAAGGCCGCTCACCTTGACGGAGATCATAGATTCATGGCTGGCCAAGATAACTGAATGAAGCCATTGGATCAGGGTGAGGCTAGTGATTCTGTAATGAGGGTAGCATCAACGGAGTTTGAAATACAAATGCAGGCTTTATTTAAAGAGTGTGTGATCAATTCAGACAGGGTCCAGAAATAGCAACCAATAATATCCAAAAGAGGCAGAGGCAAAAGAGTAATCCAAAACCAGCAATGATCAGGACAGGCAGCAAACAATCAGAAACAAGTCCAGGTTCAAAACACAGGCAGGGCAAAACTAGGAAACTCTGAGAACTAGGAAACTGGGAAAACAAGGAACACAAGGAAACTAGGAAATCATATGAACATGCAATCACCAGCTATGTGATAGTGTGTATTAGACATTCTTATAGTGTGAAACTGATAAGGTATCGAGAGACATATGGTTTCAGTTGATGAGCTCTGATGAGTCCATTCAAATGATTATGGGAAATGGATTCCAGAGTAAGTGGCAACAGTATGAAATGAAGTCCCGTCTAGTGGAGCTTGTGGGCACTCCAGTTAGAGATTGTGACACCTATAATATATCATACAAAATGCAGTAAGCTCGTTATAAGAAAAAGGTGGAAAGAAACAACAGTTGGTGCCATGAGACTAATTCATGATTCTGTCTTTTATTTAAGACCAGACTTTTTATGCCATATTGCTCTGTGCACTTTCTCCCATTCACCATCTCGGTATGTATACAATCTTTGCGTTGACTTCATTCGTACTGACAACGGGATCAAACACTGTGGGAGTTGTGTGCAGAAGTAACTGCTATTCTTAAGAGTTTATAAGAGTTTATACTTTATAAAACCTCAAAGCGGGCAGAGCGGGCTGTGATGCTCTGGTACCATCTTCCTGATGGTAGGAGCTGGAAGAGACTGTGGCAGGTGGGGTCCTTCATGATACTGTTGGCTTTGCATCATGTGAGGAAAATGTCCAAGATGGAGGGGAGAAGGGCATCGATGATCTTTGTAGCTGTGTTCACTGTCCGCTGGAGGGTCTTACGGGCCGGCTGCACTACAGTTCCTGTACCAGAAAGTGATGCAGTTGGTCAGCACGCTCTCTATGGTTCCTCTGTAGAATGTGGTGAGGATGGGTGGAGGGAGACTTACTCATGACTTGACTGGTTACAGCTGTCTGCAATCAGTGTTATGGATGATGGGAAATGTATTCAAGAGTGACATGCAACAGTCTGTGTAATGTGAAAGTGAATATAATGGGAGGGTGACCTCTGGTGGCAAGCGAACAGTCCATGGACAGGATTTGTGACATATACTGTAGCTCATAAATACTGACCCATGCTGCTTCACTTTTCTTTCAGCACATATGGTAGATGGAGCAGACGGGCCCAGTATGTCACGGTGTGGTGAAGTCTGTGTGTTTCGCTTCTGCACTGATTAGCTTGTGGGCGTCTCTGTTAATTGTCATCAGCAGCAGCTGTCACTCATTACTCTACCTCTATATAATGGCTTGTCTCAGGTCTTGTGTTTGTGAGAGCGTTGTTTCATGTTGGTAACTGTTCCTTGCTTTTGTGTTGTTCTACGTCTGGATGTCCGTGTCTTCCCCCGGAACCTCATCCACTCATCGCAACCATCACAAGCATCACCACTTACCTTCGGCTCGATTCCCCACAGTTCCTGTGCCATCCTCTCCTGGTGCCAACTCATCACCACCATCTGGATTACTCACCGCCTTACACCATCTTGGATTATCGTCTTCCCAGCGTTGTTTGTAATCTTGTTTGTTTTTGTTTTTGTTTTCATTAAAATATTGTTCATACTCGCACTTGTTTCCAGCTTCCCCTTCACCCTGTCATCACACAGTATTCTTCAGCAGTTTATTGACTCCTATCAAGTGATGTTCTTCACTTTATTCGCTCTTTTGGCTGCCAATGCTGTTATCACATGTAAGAGCACTTTGGAAGGAAGCAATGGTTGCACTATTCACAAATCAACATGCTACATAATCGAGCCGAAGCCTCACATTACATTTCAAAAGCTATCCTGAGCTTCAAAAAAAAAAAAAAAACAGTTTAACATCGCAAACAACAAAAAAATGTGAAGGTCTCAAGCTATGAAAACTACTGGGGAAAAAATCCACACGTCAAATGTTTAAATCAAACACAAGCAAAACAATATGCAGCCCTGCTATATTTAATCAAATATGCAGCATTTCAGCACTAGGATTCAAATGAAAAATAGTAGTTTTAAGCATGCAAGCAATACTCTTGCACACATATATTTCAGCATGCTTCTACTCCTGTGTGAGAAGGCACTTTCTTCGATCTTCCGGGGGAGACGGTTTATCTGGAGATTTAGTCTGGTGAATACAAGCGCAATCTTGGGCTTCCCTTCATTTCTGAAGACATGCTGCTGTTGAAGGGGCTTTCAGTCAGCTTCGCTACACCTGCAGAAACAGCCACATTTACAAATGACTGTAGAAGTCATGTGAAGATATTACTATTTCTAAACAACAGAAGAAATAATGATGTTAGCATGTGATGCATGTTGTCATTTCTATTTGTGTGTAGCAAACTTCTGAGGAAGTGAATCAGCTTTTCCCCACAAAGGTCACAGTTTGAGAAGCATATTTCTCAATTCAGTGCTGATCCAGTGGACAGAAAACCCAAAGACGGGTGTAAGTACAGTAAAGTGCTGTGAGGGCATCTACATACAAATAAACAGGCTGTTTCTGGTGATCTACATTTAAGCCTTCTAAGGACCAAAAAAGGTTTCGCTAATATGCTAATTTCGTTTTTGCTGCAATTAATAATATATGATATGATGGCTTTAACTCAATAAACATTCATTCATTAACATCCATTAGCTACCTTTGAAGCACAAAGACCAATTTAGTATCCATCCAAAAATAAAAAGATCAGTTGTTACTTGTGTTGCATTTATTCCAGTTATATCGGATTTTGTTCTTGCAGAAAACATGTACCTACAGAAAGCGGAGTCTTCTGGATGAATGCTGGATGATTGACAGGATCTCTCGGGGAAAACCGACAGAAACAGACCGAAAAGGAAGATATATTCTGATAATGAACTGTAGGAACAATCACTGTCTGAAAACCAACTATCCATGATACTGAAAAGTGTTGGGGAGGATGTGGACATGTGTACCAATGATGACAACAGCAGTGGCAGCCCAAAGGGTGAATAAAATGAAGAACATCACTTGATAGGAATCAATAAACTGCTGAAGAATACTGGGCCTGTCCGCTCCATCTACTATATGTGCTGAAAGAAAAGTGAAGCAGCATGGGTCAGTATTTATGAGCTACTGTAGTAATTACATGTAGTTACAGTAATTAATATTACTCAGTACTTAAATTTATAATTACACTGTAACAAGTACACTTTAAAATAAACTATGTGTACTTACAGTGTACTTACCCAAGAAATTCCTGGGAAGTTTAAGTTAGTTACATGAGTTAGGTTTAGATTTAGTTGCAGGTTCAGGGATAGTACCAGTTATAATTTTAAAAGGGGAAAATTTCACAGCATAGAAACAGACAAAATCTGTATTCTTAAAGCATTTTTTAAATTAAAGGTTCAACACTCAGTTTAGAGTGTTAACTTAGAATGCAAGTAGTTCAAACATTATGAAGTTGATAAAGCATCTGGCAAAATTCTAGGAGATTTTCAAGAACACAAACATATTTCTGTTGCCAAAAGAGGGTCTATTTTCTGACGATCTTAGAATCACAGAAAAGGAGGGCATGGGGGTGGGTGGCTGTAGACTGTGATGCGCTTGACTGGAAGAGTTGGGCCCCTGGGTGGAAGTTCTCTGGCTGGAGGTAATAATGTGGCTGCAGTCTCATTATAAGTCCAGTGCAGCATTATAAATGTGAGCCAGAGCTGTGGCTAGAGTGGATGCTCTGTGAGTGATAATTGCAGAGCACATGTGGAGCACTGTGTGGAGAGATAAAAGTGCCTTGAGCTACTCTTCCTGTAGTCCCTCATTCAAACAGGCTTATGGAGCCATAGCATGAGACCACATGTTCATGGCACTGGACTCACTATAAAAGCATTATGTTTTTAGTATAGAAGAACTGTGTAAAAGTGTGTTCCCCGTGGGGAGGAAAATTCTAAATGTCATCAGAGAGAATGTAGTATTTCACTGAAAACAATTCTTCAGCTAAACAAAATTTAGCTGTGAATAGTAGTTTAACACTTTAATTAATTTTTTTCTCTAACACTAAAACCAGACAGACCTTATTTTTCCCAGTGAAAGAAGTCTGGTCTGGTTTCTGGTTTCATTCATTTTTTTAGCTATTTTTAGGTGTACAAAACAGCTTGTTTTGCTGCTTGATAGCTTGATATTGCAAAATTGATGTTATTTTTATTTATTATCTTAATTATGAACACACTGGTTTGTAGAACAAACAGTTTTACCATAAGCTTGAAAAAAAAAAAAAAGATGTTTCTTGCCATTTACACTAACACGCAACATTGTTGCCAGGTTTTGCGAAAGAAATAAATGACCTATTCAGAAAAACAAGCCTAAAATAAGCAAACTCATTTCGACAGGCCCAGGAAGTGCCTCTGGTTTTAGGGAGCATACTCACATCACACAGACACATCACATCACACATCCCTACTGTTTTTCAGTTTTCTTTTATGTTCTGCCAAAAACAGTGTTCATTTTCATTCCTTGAACCGTTTCTAGTCCCTTTCAAAAAGTCATCCAACTCCCCCAGCATCTCATCACAGCATAGACGTACTGAATTAAAAATGTGTCTGCCCACCGATTGGCCCTTGATAAGGGCATGTGAAGCAGCTATGGCCGCCACATAGGCTTTGAGCGTGGATGTCCAGCAGCAGATTATCCAGCAGCTCTTGCAATATGACTACACCTGTCAAATCAGAAGTCTGAGGGTCTTTGCCGTGGTTTAGTTAGTTAAAAAAAGACCACATTAAGGCATAGAGGTGTCTCATAGACAGGGCTCGAGCCTCAAGGTTGTGTTTAGAACTTGCTCTGGGAAGCAGGAAGTCCAGTCAAGTGGCCAGAGGTGCAGGGCCCATAGGTTGGGCTGAGGGTGCCATATTGTCCCATTTTGAATGAGAGAAGATATTCTGTCTCAGTGGAACAGGCCAAGAGGCAGCTTTCAACAGCTGAGTTAGCTCTGATAGTCATGGCTGGTTCTTTCAGAGGGGAGCCACCAAGAGAACCTATTTTTGTTCCCTTATTCACCTGATTACCTGTGTGATCAGAGCGATCAGGGTAAAAGCATAAAGCAGGAGGATGGGCCAATCATGGGCCAATGCATTCTTGGTTTTTGAGAAATAAATTGGGCAGTGAGAATTGACGTCTGAGGTGAAGAGGTCCACCTCAGCCTTGCCGAAGATCTCCCAGATTCTCTGAACCATCTGTGGATGGAGTGCCCACTCCCCTTAGGGGACAATGCTTCATGATAACATGTCCGCTCCTTGTTTCAATTTGCCTGGTATATGTGGTGCTCTCAGTGTCACAGTGTCTGGGTTGTTGTTCCCCGGGGTTCTCACGGTGTCTGTCCCAGATCACTTCCTGTTCCCTTATATGGTCACCTTCCTCCTTGTTGCGTAATTGATTGTTCCCCCCACCTGTCTCCTGTTTCCCCATTATCCTTCTGTGTATAAATACCCAGTCTGTCTTAGTCTGTGTTACGGAGTCCTTGTTTAATGTCAGGTTATTTCATGTCCGTCATCCTTGCCTTGTCTTGCCTTGTCTTCGTGTCTTGTTTTTATTTGGATGGATGTTTTGGTTTCGACCCCTGCCTGGACTGTTTACCCCTCTGGATTATCCCTTGAATAAATATTACTTACCTGCAATTGGTTCTCTCGCCGTCTTTCAAGCGCCGCGTAACGGGACAGAAGGAATCCGTCAAACAGAGAACCAGCAGGTATGTCTGCCCATGCCTCATCCCCAGCCACAGAGCGGGACAGCGGCGGTTTTGAAGGAACTCGCCTGGTGGTTTTTCGGGGAACCAGGGGAGGTCGCCGAGGAGGGAGTGGTCGAGAGGAGACTCGGCATCACTCTCAACCATGGCCTCCCTTCGATCCGGGGCTTCTTTGGGATGGATCAGAGCCTCCCTCTCACCATAGCGGACGGAGAGGTGAGAGGAAGCGCATGCCCGCCATGGTAGCGCCACAACCCAAGATGGCCGCCACCCCAGCGCCACAGCACCAAGTGGTCGCTAGCCCAGTACCACAACACAAGATGGCCACCAGCTCCGTGCCACAGCACAAGATAGCCGCCAACCCTGCGCCGCTGTGGTGCAGGGCCACCAAACTCCCATCACGAGGCAAGATGGAAGTCAGCCTCACACCACAGTACCCGATGCAGTTCCCGAGGCGGTGCCCGATGCAGTTCCCGAGGCAGTGCCTGATGCTGTTCCCGAGGCCGAGGCTGTTCCCGAGGAGGTGCTCGCTGCTGTTCGAGAGGCCAAGGCAGTGCCCAATGCAATTCCCGAGGCGGTGCCCGATGCAGTTCCCGAGGCGGTGCCCGATGCAGTTCCCGAGGCGGTGCCCGATGCTGTTCCCGAGGCTGAGGCTGTTCCCGAGGAGGTGCTCGTTGCTGTTCGAGAGGCCGAGGCGGTGCCCGATGCAATTCCCGAGGCGGTGCCCGATGCAGTTCCCGAGGCGGTGCCCGATGCTGTTCCCGAGGCGGTGCCCGATGCTGTTCCCGAGGCGGTGCCCGATGCTGTTCCCGAGGCGGTGCCCGATGCTGTTCGGTGCCCGATGCTGTTCCCGAGGCGGTGCCCGATGCTGTTCCCGAGGCGGTGCCCGATGCTGTTCCCGAGGCGGTGGCCGAGGCTGTTCCCGAGGCGGTGCCCGATGCAGTTCCCGAGGCCGAGGCTGTTCCCGAGGAGGTGCTCGCTGCTGTTCGAGAGGCCGAGGCGGTGCCCGATGCAATTCCCGAGGCGGTGCCCGATGCAGTTCCCGAGGCGGTGCCCGATGCTGTTCCCGAGGCTGTTCCCGAGGAGGTGCTCGCTGCTGTTCGAGAGGCCGAGGCGGTGCTCGATGCAATTCCCGAGGCGGTGCCCGATGCAGTTCCCGAGGCGGTGCCCGATGCAGTTCCCGAGGCGGTGCCCGAGGTCGTTCCTGATGTGGTGATCAATGCCGTTCTGGAGGCTGAGGCGGTGACCACGAGGATGTGGTGGTTGTCCGCTCCGCCCTGGGGGACTCTGGCGGTGACCACGAGGACGTGGTGGTCGTCCACTCCGCCCTGGGGGACTCTGGCGGTGACCACACGGCTGTGGTGGTCGTCCGCTCCGCCCTGGGGGACTCTGGCGGTGACCACACGGCTGTGGTGGTCGTCCGCTCTGCCCTGGAGGACTCTGACTTTGACCACAAGGTCGTGGTGGTCTTCCGCTCCGCCCTGGAGGGCTCTGGCCTTGACCACACGGCTGTAGTGGTCATCTGCTCCGCCCTGGTGGACGCCTCAACATGTCCTTCATGGACTTCTGTTTTGTGTTTTTTGAGTTCTGTTATGTTTCTGTCTGTTCCCTTTAGTTTGTCTGGCCCTCCTTCCCTCCCCCTGAACCTCCTCCGGTCCTCCTCCCTCCTGGTATCCCTGTTTTATGGTTACATTTCTGGTGTTTGTCCCCCATGTGTTCCTTTTCCAGCCCTCCGTCCCTCCCTCTGAGCCTCCACCTGTCCGCCTCCCTCCTGGTCTCTGTGTTGTGTTTCGTCTTGGAGCGTCTGGGAGCCGCTCCGTAGAGGGGGGGTACTGTCACAGTGTCTGGGTTGTTGTTCCCCGGGGTTCCACTAGATGTCCTCCTTCTCACGGTGTCTGTCCCAGATCACTTCCTGTTCCCTTATATGGTCACCTTCCTCCTTGTTGCGTAATTGATTGTTCCCCCCACCTGTCTCCTGTTTCAATCAATCACCTTTATTTATATAGTGCTTTAAACAAAATACATTGCGCCAAAGCACTGAACAACATTCATTTGGAAAACAGTGTCTCAATAATGCAAAATGATAGTTAAAGGCAGTTCATCATTGAATTCAGTTATGTCATCTCTGTTCAGTTGAAATAGTGTCTGTTTTAATTTGCAATCAAGTCAATGATATCGCTGTAGATGAAGTGACCCCAACTAAGCAAGCCAGAGGCGACAGCGGCAAGGAACCGAAACTCCATCGGTGACAGAATGGAGAAAAAAAACCTTGGGAGAAACCAGGCTCAGTTGGGGGGCCAGCTCTCCTCTGACCAGACGAAACCAGTAGTTCAATTCCAGGCTGCAGCAAAGTCAGATTGTGCAGAAGAATCATCTGTTTCCTGTGGTCTTGTCCTGGTGCTCCTCTGAGACAAGGTCTTTACAGGGGATCTGTATCTGGGGCTCTAGTTGTTCTGGTCTCCGCTGTCTTTCAGGGCAGTAGAGGTCCTTTCTAGGTGCTGATCCACCATCTGGTCTCAATTAATTAATTAGGTAAACTGGAACCGGAACACTTCACATAACACCGTACTTTCTACATCATTAGAAGAATGGCATCTACGCTAATATTTGTCTGTTTCTCTCTTGTTCCGAGGTCACCGTGGCCACCAGATCCAGTCTGTATCCAGATCAGATGGTCACTGCAGTCGCCCGGATCCAGTACGTATCCAGACCAGATGGTGGATCAGCACCTAGAAAGGACCTCTACTGCCCTGAAAGACAGCGGAGACCAGGACAACTAGAGCCCCAGATACAGATGCCCTGTAAAGACCTTATCTCAGAGGAGCACCAGGACAAGACCACAGGAAACAGATGATTCTTCTGCACAATCTGACTTTGCTGCAGCCTGGAATTGAACTACTGGTTTCGTCTGGTCAGAGGAGAACTGGCCCCCCCAACTGAGCCTGGTTTCTCCCAAGGTTTTTTTCTCCATTCTGTCACCGATGGAGTTTCGGTTCCTTGCCGCTGTCGCCTCTGGCTTGCTTAGTTGGGGTCACTTCATCTACAGCGATATCATTGACTTGATTGCAAATTAAAACAGACACTATTTCAACTGAACAGAGATGAAATAACTGAATTCAATGATGAACTGCCTTTAACTATCATTTTGCATTATTGAGACACTGTTTTCCAAATGAATGTTGTTCAGTGCTTTGGCGCAATGTATTTTGTTTAAAGCACTATATAAATAAAGGTGATTGATTGATTGATTGATACAGGGCCATCATGCGATCACTCAGACCCGGTTGCTTAGCTCCCTGATTTAGTTTTTCTCTCCAAGGCTCACTGAGAGAGGAGAAATGTGAGAGCGAGGTTGCCTCCAGTGGAGGCGGTGCATGAGTTGAAAAGAGCTTGAGTGAGCATTCCGTCTCAGTGAGCGAGCAGTCACTAACCTCAGTTCCCTGAGATATGGGAATGAGTACTGCATTGCTAGTCATCCTATGTAGCTGCATGACATGTCATCGCTTTAGTCAAAGTAACCAGAGAATCCTCGGCAAGCGCCTGCTTAAATTGGCGGGATTCATCGCCATAGGCTCGTGAAGTACCACTGCCTAGCCATTTGCTCATTTTTTAAACACTGCACGAACCAATGGCAGTTCAGTTTCACTTTGTGAATAAAGAAAGGATTGAGTTCAGGTGAAAAAATGCTTTTTCCCATATGCCTCTAATAAGACACGGTACTTCTTCCCATATCTCAGGGAACCGAGGTTATGTTAAGTAACCAAGTATGTTTTCCTTTCTCTTTGGAGTATTACAAGCTGTTCATGAATAATTCAATTCAATTAGTTCAAGTTTATTTGTAAAGCGCTTTTTACGATACAAATCATTGCAAAGCAGCTTCACAGAAAATTACGTTTCTACAATATTTAGTAGTCAGTGGTGACTGTCAGTTTATATTCACAAGACGATGATGTATTCAACCAGATGATGAAAACAATTACCAGCAGTTATTATATTATGCAATCACACTTTTTATTAGCAATATTTGGTAGTTCTGTATGTTGTTTCAGGGTTAGCATCATCTGAGGTCATCTGAGGTGTTGGCATCATCTCTTCTCAGGTGTTCTGGATCCAGACTGGAGCTTATGTAAATCCTAGCCAAAAAAAGAAACAAATAGAGACATAATTAGCATAGCAGCTTTTCCAACCAAGTAAAATGAATTAGTTTAACCCAAGCTAAAGAATAATAATGTGGATTTAATCAGAAACAACTGCAGTCATAAATTATGAGACGCATTATTTGAATGCTTGGTGAAATAGATGTGTTTTTAATCTAGTTTTAAACAGAGAGAGTGTGTCTGAACACTGAACATTATGAGGAAGGCTATTCCAAAGTCTGGTATCCAAATGCGAAAAAGCTCTACCTCCTTTAGTGGATTTTGCCATCCTAGGAACTTCCAAAAGTCAAGCGTTTTGTGACCTTTGGGAGCGTGATGGATTGTAGCGTGGTAGAAGGCTAGTTTGGTATGCAGGAGATAAACCATAGATCCTTATAGGTAAGTAATACTATTTTGTAACTGATACGGAACCCAATAGGAAGCCAGTGCAGAGAATGTTAAATTGGGGTAATATGATCATATTTTCTTGACCTGGCAAGGACTAGCTGCTGCATTTTGGACTACCAGTAGCTTGCTTGTTGAAGATGCAGGACAACCACCTAGAAGTGCATTACAATAGTCCAGTCTAGAGGTCATGAATGCATGAACTAGCTTTTCTGCATCAGAAACAGGTAACATGTTTCGTAGCTTGGCAATGTTTCTAAGATGGAAGAATGCTGTTTTTGTAACATGGGAAATATGATTTTTAAAAGACAAGTTGCTGTCTAATATAACACCCAGAATTTTGAATACCTGTATTGTAATCAATCTATGAGTATGATCTATAGTGTCGAATGCAACAATAAGATCAAGTAAAACCTACAATGATATGCAGCCTTGATCTGACACAAGAAGCAATTCATTTGTAATTTTAACAAGTGCAGTTAAGATAAGATCCCTAAAAAGAGAAACTGAATATGAACACCGAGCCGAGCCAGATAACGAATGAAATATTGACTCGTTCTTGATTCAAGAACCAGTTGCATCGGTTTTCGGATCACCAGTAGTGATGGGAAGTTTGGTTCTTTTCCGCGAACCGGTTCTTTCGAACAGTTCGATTCAATAAACCGTTTGAAGAAAATGGTTCACCAGTTCATTTGCACTCGACATAATGACATCATTGACGATGATTGCCCTTGATTCAAGCCTTCGGTTTACCCGCGCTCATAATATTAGCACAGAATCAGTTCAGAATCAATCACCAAAAGAACCAGTTCGGTTCAGACGCGCTGTGTTTCAGTCTGCTACACACTGAATCACACATGCACAGTATCATCAGCTCCTCGGTTCTCAAATCGGACGCGACCTACAGAAACGGTTCTTGACTCTTAAACGAGTCAAGAACCGTACACACACCTGGAGCAGCGGGCAGCTATTTTGCTGCGGCACCCAGGGAGCAGTTGGGGGTTTGGTGCCTTGCTTAAGGGCACCTTAGTCATGGTATTGCCAGCCTGAAACTCAAAACCACAACCTTAGGGTTAGGAGTAAAACTCTCTAACCACTAAGCCATGACTTCCCCAGTTTAGCATAGTTGATAATTTAGTATACTTTATTTGGTTGCACTTTATTTTACAGTACATGTACTTACATGTTCTTATAGTGTACTTACAGTGTATTCATCTAAGAAAGTTTTGGTAATACAAGGTAAATAAATGGGGTAGGGTTAGGTTTAGGGGTAGGTTCAGGGTTAGTAACTAGTTATTACATAGTTATTGTTATTACTATAATAAGTACATAGTATGTACATGGGGAAAAGGACTGTAAAATACATCCCATCCCACTACATCGTTAGTGACAGTAATGCTTTGGTAACAACCACATCACATTACAGAATTTTAAGTCACATACTAAAACACTACTTAAACACTAAAAAAGTGCATAATTGTACTAAAATTGACTATATTTCCCTGAAATAAAAGCCCAACCCTAACTCTTTCTGGATCGGGACCTCACCTGGCAATGTTACTAGGTCCCCAACCCAGGGATCAATCCCAGAATCAATCCAGGAACATGACTGCTTTCACACAGAAGGCACTTCGGCAATTTTTCTGGAACAATGTGCAGTGTGAAAGGGGCTATATAGAACTAAATGTTATGGAATAACTCCCAAAAAAATGTGTCTAATTGCAGAAAAAAAAGAGTTTGGTAGTGAAATTCTTTAAAGTTAAATTCTTTAAACACAGATTTTTCAAACTTGTAAACACATTTACTTCACAATGATGGGATGTATCTACTCACATTATTTAGCTATGAGAGGAATATTTCCTGATCACAAATGTAGCGGTGTGGTTAAAATCTGAATCGGCCAATGGTTTAAAACATTTTTCTTTTCTTTTTTTGAAATAAAACTGTTTCGGTAGTGACATGAAAATTTGAGACCCACTATTTTACATAAAGTTTTATAATTTACAAAAGAATATATATATATATATATATATATATATATATATATATATATATAAATACAAGACACTTACTGGCCACTTTATTAGATACACCTTGCTTGCCTTCAGGACTGCCTATATTCTTCATGGCATATATTCAACAAGGTGTTGACCATTCTCTGTAAATCCTAGAGATGGTTGTGTGTGAAAATCACAGTAGATCAGCAGTTTTTGCACCAACAATCATTCCATGTTCAAAGTCACTTAAACTTAAATCCCCTTTCTTCCCCATTCTGCTGCTCGGTTTGAACTTCTTTGAAGTTTGAAATCATCTTTACCACATCTAGATGCCTAAATGCATTGAGTTGATGCCTAGCAATTCAACAAGTGTACCTAATAAAGTGGCCTATGAGTGTGTGTGTGTGTGTGTGTGTATGAAGTTGATTATTTGATGTTGGAGTATGTGTGAGGACATGACAAATGCTGAGACAATGCTTTGATGCTGATGCAAAATTAAGCTTTGATTTGGGCCAAAAAATAGCAAATTGCGTTATTTAAAAAACAGGGCTGGAATGTATGTGTGCATGCTTTTTTACCTTATTCTGCTGTCATATATTGTCTTATTTTTTCTTTCATTTGAGGACACAGTGAGTGAGGAAATTGCTGTTCATCTGTGCTCTGCTACTATATGGTTTCTATGGCAACCTCTCCAAAATGATGTGCTCTGAATAGCGCTTCATGAGATGTGGGGTGATTACAGTCTAGGAAGGAACGCTGATGTTTCTGTTAGCCATCGCTGTAAAGGGAAGTGTGCAGTACTCTAATAAAAGCACTCTCCTTGTCCTCATATTATGGTTCTGCTGCATATCTTCTACATGTCAGAGGAAATATTTGAATCTACTGCCCCCTTCAGATTGCACCAAAAGTTAGTATCATTTGTAAAGCAATGTGCTCAGGACCAGCACATAACCAGCTCAAACCAGCAGCTTCAGAACATACCTAACCTGAATATGCTGGATTGTTCAACAGGGTTGGGCTCCACAGTGTGGCCTTGAGGCATGATTTTAAAATTCACCCTGAATCCAGACTTTATTTAGTCCAAATAACCTGGTTAATTGTGGACGAACCCACAACCAAGGGTGCACTCCAAAGGAGTCAACAGTTACTATAATGACAATTATATTTTAAAGATGTGCAAGTGTGTTGGTTAAGGTATGTGTTACCAGGATTGTGTGTCAATCAAAGCACAAAGGATCCAGTTTTCGATGATCTTTATGTGTCAACTATAGTTTTACAAGGCAATCGTATAGCAATCAAATATAAAGTTCTATGGTTTCTATGAACAAGAGACAAAGAACTAATCTTAAATATAATAAGCTATATAGGCAATAAGTAAAAAATAATATAATCCAATTAACTTAACAATAAACAGTTTCACAGACAAATAGGAACACTGATATATATGAATAATATATTGTATGTAACTCAAACATACATAACCTCATGAATTAACATTATATAAAACAAAGTCAAAGAAATAAACATACAAAATCAGGAACACACTATTCAACATGCAGAAAAATGATTTATCAGGTACTGTAACCTTCCTTCTTTAATGCAGTGTCTCAGAAGAAGCAAATGCCACATTAAGACTACAGAACAGTTTTTATTCACGTGCCATCTTAGAACTAAACAGTATTTTGTATTTTGTTATATTTAACAAATAATATCTAACATCTCTTCATCTAACAAAAGGGTCTATGGACTCTTCCGCTGACATGCAACTATCACCTTTAAAAAGGCAGAACAGGCCTCTGGTTCCACAGCAAACTAAAGGCACACTATCTGATAACGTTAGTTTATGGCTTCCAGGAATGCGGCAAAGCAACTCTTAACTTCTCTCCAAAACAGACTCATGAAGCCCATAAAAATGAACTCTGTTAAGTTCATAAAAAAACCTCTCTTTGAATTAACACACATATCCTTTAGGTCATTGTGTATATTATTGCTGTTCTTGTATATTGTCTGTTGAATTTGACTGTTTTATGCATGCTCATGATAACCACTCATTTATGTAATCTTAATCTATGTTATTTTACCAAGTTTAGTATCTATGAATTCGTCTTCTGATGATCTAAACAGGAGTTTATACTATATGTTGGTACATAAGCAATATATTAGTATTCTAAGAATCTTGAGGATTCTTCTGTTGTACCCCCACTAGATTTCCATTTTGCAAATTGCCATGCTTTCACATAAAGGGTTGTAAAATCTCTTCATTAGTTCCTAGTTCCATTAGTTCCATTAGTTCAAGCCTCCTGCTTGGAATTTCAGCCTTTCTCATTGGACAAGCCCATCCTGAGAGACGTGAATCTTCTCAGACCTTAGAGGCCTCTTATCAGTGACCCACCTGCAGTCTGCAGTTCTTTAGAGTCAAGAATTCCAGGATAAGATTCTGAGCCAAGAGCCTTAAAACCAACCCTAACCTTGCGCCAGGCCTTCAGCCTTGACTTTCCATTCATCAAGATCCGCTGATTCTAACTGGTCTTTCTCATCAACTCACGTCAGCAGAGACCAACTGGAGCCCGAAAGTGCATCAGGACTCTTTTTCAAACAGGCGAGAAGTGCAAGTATCAAAATTATTAATTGATACATTAAGTATCATATCCATCTTTTTCAGTGTGTGTTTGAACTAAGAAACTGGTGTTTCCTTCAGGCTGCAGATCTGCTGAATATCAAATTGTTTGATAGCTTCATGTTTTTATTTCTCTTCTCTTTACTGCTTAAGCTTTAACCCTTTTTCCTATGCCCACTGTATCCATGTATGTGTAAGTATGTGTGTATGTTAGACTAGTTTAAGTGTTTATGTAGTTAATAAAGTATTACTTGTATCACACTTGAGGTTGTTCATTGTTTGCTCATAACTGAAGTCCCTAATCATGCAGATTTTTGCTCTGATTAGTATTGTACAGTAAGAAAGTTATTTTCCTTGACCAGGAAATTAACATTCTTAGAATTGACAGAAAGTTGACACTGAGAGGTCAAGTAAATACTAACAGCAGATCTAAATATTTATAATTCCTCTTAACTAGTTATGATTGATTATTCATAATTCCCTTTTGAGCTGATTTGCTACAACTCCAGTTAATAGAAGACACATCACTCAATCACAAGCTTCAAAGATTACACTTACCACTCATACACCTACTGGTGTAGTTGTGCAAGACACTGTTCTCATATTTATCGAGTGCAGCGTTAGTTCAGTCAGGCCATGGAGGCATAGGCTGTGACCAGCTGATGCGGTCAGCTGTCAAATCGCTCCAAATTCTCCTTCTAGAGTGGCAGTTGTAAGCACCGCGGTTCACTTTCTATCCGCGCTAGGCTCTTTGCTCCCATTAGGAACAAGCTGTTTCCCGCTTATTAAGATCGCGCTCCGATCTGGAAGATTGAACGGTTCTCGCGCCCACCTCCGGGCCATCCAGCCCAAGGGTTCTGGAGAGGTCATCTTCTCGAATTGGCACATCAATTGCCTCGAAATGAAGACTGTATTTCTGGCCCTGAAATACTTCCTCTAGCAGTTGAGAGGCTACCATGTCCTAGTGCTGGTGGACAACACATCTGTAGTCTCTTACATAAATCGCCAGGGTGGAATGTAGTCGTGCCACTCAAATGAGTTAGCACGCCAGGTTCTGCTTTGGGCACTGGACAAGTTCCTGTCCTTCAGGGCGATTTACATTCCTGGGCATATGAATGTGGACTTGCTGTCCAGACAAGCTGTGAAAGATGGAAAATGGAAACTCCACCCCGAAGTAGTCAGACAAATCTGGGAAAGATTTTAAGTAGCAGAAGTGGACCTCTTTGCTACACAAGTGATGGCACAATGTCCCCTCTACTTCTCTCTGACTCATCCAGCTCCCATGGGTCTGGACACTATGGCCCATGCGTGGCCCAGACTGCATCTTTACGCCTTTCCTCCGATTGCTCTGTCCTGGCCAAGGTCCGTCAACAGGGGTCTTGCTTCTTACTGATAGCGCCCCGTTGGCTGACCGGAGTTTGGTTCTCAGATCTAATATCCCTCCTCGATGGCTCGCTATGGGTGATTACAGTCAGGAGAGATCTTCTCTCTCAGGCACAAGGGACAGTATTTCGTCCCCGGCCTGAGCTCTGGAACCTTCACGTCTGGCCCCTGAGGGGACCAACTAAGAGATGCTGGCCTTCCAGACAATGTAATAGAGAATATTATTGTTCTAAGTGCTAGGACTACCTTCACTAGAAGAACTTATGCCCTCATATGGAGTGTTTTTGAGGGCTGGTGCATGACACACCATGTAGACCCAGCTCACTGCCAAATTGTTTCAGTACTGGAGTCCCTGCAAGAGAAATTGTCCTCAGACACATGCTCTAGCATGCTCAGAACGTACATGGCCTCTAGTTTGGCTTGTCATGTTTTGATTCACTGGGTTTCTGTAGGAAAGCCACCCTCTAGTCGCCTGCTTCATTCATGGGAATCAGAGGTTGATGCACCCACTAGAGCTATGGGGATTTAGCCATAGTGCTCGAAGGGCTGGCTGGCACCCCTTTTGAACCATTAGAATCAACGCCTGCCAGGCTTCTGACTCTAAAGATGGTTTTTCTTATGGCCATCACCTCTCTAAGGAGAATTGGGGATTTACAGGCTTTGTCAGTCCTGCCATCCTGTTCCGATTTTGCCCCTGAGCGAGTCAAAGCTATTTTGCATCCTCACCCTATTTATCTTCCGAAAGTTCCTTACTGTATCCAGTTTACAGTCAAGCAACCCAACATGATCTGCTTCCCCACTGGAAGAAGCTAAACATTCAACAAGATTCAAAGCATCCAAGAAAAGCTGGCAATTTCACCTTTAATTAATCTCTGGATGTCTTCACGAAGCTAAATAAAGTTCTTTCATTTTATTGCCTTGTGCTATTTTGGCGAACATGCTTCAAACATTGTTTATTGTACAAAGTTAATTGTTCAGTTATGGTTGCCAGGCATGCTATCATATTACCACACTGGTAACACTACAAGTTAAATATACCCATGAGCCGAGGCTCATCTATTAGGGATGCTTTCATCAATTTATCCGACTATTCCAACACACTGGGCTTAAATCATTGATCCGCTGTTGCTCAAACTAGTGTATCGATTAAGTGTTTAAAAGAGCACCCTTCGCCACTCCTATTCTCCGTAAAGGAACCCACCCCACTCCACACACTTAAGAAGGTCTTTGCTTAAAGCTATCAGGACATGGGACTGCTTGCTTGTTGAGGCTTATCTATTGTCCAGTATCATGTGCTAGTCCTGCCGTTTCATAGGAGGGATTTATGCTATCGCTGGCTCCACTTGCGAGCCTCCGCTGACTGCGCGTGCACCTGATCAAACAGTCAAGGCTTTATACTCATCACATTCGCCATCGTATAGGGTTATACGGGTGCTTGAAATCCTCAAAAATGCTGAAAATTTTATGCTGTATTTTCAAGGTTAATTTAAAAAATGCTTATATTTAGATAAGTGCTTGGAAATGCTTGCATTGGGCTAATATTTGCTTCTTTACTGAATGGTTAACCATGGTTTCATTAAATAAGCAGCTCCGCTTGAGTCTGCACCTGTGGCTGTAGAGTGCTCTTATTGACACAAGCCCTCCGATAAAAGAGAAAAAAGACTGCTTGGTTTGTTTTCCATGGGAGAGCGTGCGCTTTGAGCATATGAGGTAAACAAGATTTCCCTGCTCAGTTAAACTACATCCTAAGACCGCAGTGCATACAATCTTCTGCAGGGTTCCCTCTATTATTGGCATTATAATTAATCACACACAGTGTTGAACACTACAATTGTGTTCAGATCATGCGTTCACTGGAATGGACACTCTCGAAAATCGGCATCATAAACAGCGGAAACGACGTAAAGAAGAATAAAAAAAAAAAACGGTTCAAATGCCTGCTGCCAATTTGATGATTTTTGTTTGGAACAATGCAAATTGCTAATGTGCCTTCAAAATCCAAATGATTTACAAGTAAAGGTGTCCGTGGGGTATCTGTGCATGTGCTTAACTAAGGTCAGTTAGGCCACGGAGCCATAGGCAGTGACTAGCTGATCCGGTCAGCTGTCAAATTGCTCCAATCACTACCACTCTCCTATTAGACATGAGACATATATATATACGAGGCACCACTGCTCGGTATGCTCAACGGCTTGCATCCCTCCCTCCCTCCCCATTATAAGCATGAGCATATTACCGTGCACCTTCTGGTTGTCGTATATTTTGTTTCAGATCACTAAGGCTTTCAAATCTTAGCAGGCATGGACCTCACCGCTGAGAGACACTCATCTACCAGGCTACAGTATAGACGTCCCACTGCCACATCTACATGATTATCACTGTTTGCTTTAAAGACATTATTAAGAGTCTTAATTGTCATGTATTTCTAAGCTGATGGTTCCAGGGGGATTAATGTTTAAAGCTCTTGTATGTTCAATTATTCTGGAAGCAAGAACCCCCATAAGGAACCATACCGCCAAAGATAAGTTCAATAATCTCAAGTAAACTTGCCAAAGTGGTTCCTGTCTGAAATATATTTTTTCCTTAATTGTCTTGTATTTATTAATTTTTAATTCACTACTGTAGATAATTTGCTACTATAGCTTTGTGCATTTGGTATATAATTGTTTACATTTGAACTGTATTTTGTATACCTGTTTACATTTGCACTGTTTACTTTTTCTGTCTCATTGTCACATTTTGTAAAATTAAAATTTATGTATGTACGTGTGTACTTTCAATGTGAAAGCAAAAAAGTTTTGTTGTACAGCTGTACAATGACAATAAAAAGCTATTCTATACTATTCTATTCTTATATGTGTGACCAGCGGAAAGACCAAAAACAGCCTTTACTATCTTGGGTTCCCTTCCAGTCAATCACACTTGACGTCACGTCAGTAATGACCGACTTTGGGATCTCGCTTTGAGAGACCAATCCACTTTAAGTGTAGACTAAACGAGGCATGTGATGATCGCAAAACAAGTTTAAGTCAAGTCACCTTTATTTATATAGCGCTTTAAACAAATACATTGCATCAAAGCAACTGAACAACATTCATTAGGAAAACAGTGTGTCAATAATGCAAAATGATAGTTAAAGGCAGTTCATCATTGAACTCAGTGATGTCATCTCTGTTCAGTTAAATAGTGTCTGTTTTTATTTGCAATCAAGTCAACGATATCGCTGTAGATGAAGTGACCCCAACTAAGCAAGCCAGAGGCAACAGCGGCAAGGAACTGAAACTCCATCAGTGACAGAATGCAGAAAAAAACCTTGGGAGAAACCAGGCTCAGTTGGGGGGCCAGTTTTCCTCTGATCAGACGAAACCAGTAGTTCAATTCCAGCCAGCAGCAAAGTCAGATTGTGCAGAAGAAGCTTCTGTTTCCTGAATCTGGGACTCTAGTTGTCCTGGTCTCTGCTGTCTTTCAGGGCAGTAGAGGTCCTTTCTAGGTGCTGATCCACCATCTGGTCTGGATACGTACTGGATCCGGGTGACTGCAGTGACCCTCTGATCTGGTTACAGACTGGATCTGGTGGCTTCGGTGACCTCGGAATAAGAGAGAAACTGACAAATATTAGCGTAGATGCCATTCTTCTAATGATGTAGCAAGTACATCGGGTGTTATGTGAAGTGTTCCTGGTTCCGGTTTACCTAATTAATGGAGCCTAAAAATCATTTAATGGATTTGAATATTAAAAGCATATTAGTATGTTATGTGTAAGCCAGGTTAAAGAGATGGGTCTTTAATCTAGATTTAAACTGCAAGAGTGTGTCTGCCTCCCGAACAATGTTAGGTAGGTTATTCCAGAGTTTAGGCGTCAAATAGGAAAAGAATCTGCCGCCCGCAGTTGATTTTGATATTCTAGGTATTATCAAATTGCCTGAGTTTTGAGAACGTAGCGGACGTAGAGGATTATAATGTAAAAGGAGCTCATTCAAATACTGAGGTGCTAATCCATTCAGGGCTTTATAAGTAATAAGCAATATTTCTAAATCTATACGATGTTTGATAGGGAGCCAGTGCATTTTGGACTAGTGCACTATCGAAGCAATATCCCATTTTGCATTGGTCACCGACGTGGCGTCTCCATTTCCTTCTTCAGGGAACAAGGGTTACCATATGTAACCGAGACATTTCCCGTGTCAATTGGGTTGCAGGCAGCAATCTCCCCTGTGCACTTCAGCATGCTAAAAGAGCTTTTGCCCTTCATGGGTGCGAATTTCTAAAGACAACATTGCATCTGGCAAACTCGACGTTACATCTTTGCAAAAATGCCTTTGTATCTTGCTACAGACAACATATCACCCATGTTTTTCTGGATGGGGTCGTTCCCTGACGTTGGGAGATGGTCACAATCACTGCCTCACGTGTCTGGGCATTAATCGTGGTGAGGTGGCATTCTTGACTGACTCATACTAGCTCAGGATCAGTGTGAAACACCAGGACTTGGTGCTCTCGCACCTTAGCTGGTTGGGCCTTTGGGTCAAACTCTCCTGGACACACAGGATTTATTTTCTCAGTTTGGAGTTGGATTCAGTTGAACAGGCAGCACACCTCATGCAGAAACGTGCTCAGTCGGTGTTGAATTGCCTGAATACATTCAAGAGCAGGATGGTGGTCCCACTGAAACAGTTTCAGAGGCTCCTGGGGCATATGGCAGCTGCAGCGGCAGTCACAATCCTGGGGCTGCTTCATATGAGCTCAGAGCATTACAGCAGGGCCCATTTGAGCACTAGCAGTCAGTCGAGCTAAAGTTTCTTTCAATTGAATCTCTGCTCCTGATTGCATTGGCCTCCATCAAGATGGTAGGGGACCAGTAACATTTTTGTTCAATGAATCTTGCCTAGAGTTTGGGCCAGCTGACTCCCAGGCAATCCTAAATCCCAGGCTAGGCTACGTGCCCAAGATTCCTACTACCCTCTACAGGGATCAGGTAGTCAAGTCAAGTCACCTTTATTTATATAGTGCTTTAAACTAAATACATTGCATCAGAGCAAATGAACAACATTCATTAGGAAAACAGTGTGTCAGTAATGCAAAATGACAGTTAAAGTCAGTTCATCATTGAATTCAGTGATGTTGTCTCTGTTCAGTTTAAATAATGTCTGTGCATTTATTTGCAATCAAGTCAGTGATACCGCTGTAGATGAAGTGACCCCAAGAAGAAATCTTCAGGTAGTAAAACTGCAAGTGCTGCCCTCGGAGGAGGCAGACCTAGCCCCTAGCTTTGCTTTGTCCCATTTGAGCCTTGAGATGGTACGTATACTGGACATAAATCTTCAGGACCTCAGATAAGCTCTTTGTCTGTTACAGAGGCTGGCAGAAGGGGAAATACTGTCTCTAAGCAGGGGATGGCCCACTGGATAGTGGATGACATAACACTGGCTTATCATGCACAGGGTTTTCCCATTCTGCTCAGGTTGCGAACTCACTCTACATGAAGTGAGGCATCCTACTGGGCGCTGGCTCATGGTGCATCGCTGACAGAAATTTTAAGAGCTGCTGGCTGGATGACCCCCAATACATTCACTAGATTCTATGGCCTTCGTATGGAGCCGGTTTCCTCCTGGGTTCTCACATCAAATGGGTAGAAGCACTAAGAAGCCCCGGTTTAGTTTCTGCTTACCAAGCCGCTTCAGAAAGTCCCTACGGTAGACCTAATCAAGCTCCCCCATCCCCTCAGCAGCCAGACGTGGCGGAACGTCCGGCGCAAGGCCATCACTCATTGAATCCATGAGAACCAGTAGAGGGCTGGGTTCCATATGTAGAGACCTGAGTGGATCGAATATGTGTAAAGTCCACAGCATAGCCTCAGAGCCCTGTGTTTACCTGGCAGACTTCTGCCATTTCACCTCTAATCTTCCATAAGCACTTAAATGGTTAATCATATGTGTAAGTGCTTCTGAAAACTTCTTCGGGAAGGATAGGGCTTCTGCAATGTTCCTGTTCAAAGTGCAATGGGTACGTTTTTCCCAGTGTTATGCAATCTCAATGACTGGGTAGTATTATGACAAACAGTGACTGGTCTTCTTCGCACAGGACACTGGAAGTGGCAGCCTCTGTGGTGCTTTGGTAGTGATCCCAAAGTCAATCATTACCAACGTCATTTTGATAGTGACTGACTGAAAGTGAATGTCTCAGTTAAGTTTGTAACCCTTTTTTCTTGAAGGAGGGAACGGAGACGTCCCATCCCGTCGAGACAGCTGCTGTACCATCACTGAGCATCACCAGCTCGGCTCCTCAGATAAAACCTGAGTATGCATTGCACCTGTTGCCTAGTTATTGTCACGCAGTGCTCAGCAGTAGCTGGATGCAATTATCACATGCCAGTGTGCTTTGGCTTAATGCTGGATTGGTTTCTCTAAGCGAAATCCCAAAATCAAGCAATACCTTCAGGGAACAAGGGTTACATACATAACCAAGACATTTTTGGTCCCTATATCAGTGGAAGTTTATACTTCAGAAATAAAGGCATGTGAGTAGAAACAGGTAATCTTAGAAAAGCCTCAAACCCCCCCATATATCAATCAAACATGGCTTGATTGATATATGGATAACGAAGACTTTGCAAATACTGTGTTAAGCAGGGAGTTAGGTTTGGGTAGTTCATGTTCTTTTTTCCATTAAGACCTAGAGCTGGTGCTGTTCTATCTGTAGTTGTTCCATTGTTCCTTATTAATAAAATATTTTCCTGATTCTTCTGCACAATCTGACTTAGCTGCAGCCTGGAATTGAACTACTGGTTTCGTCTGGTCAGAGGAGAACTGGCCCCCCAACTGAGCCTGGTTTCTCTCTAGGTTTTTTTCTCCATTCTGTCACCAATGGAGTTTTGGTTCCTTGCCACTGTCGCCTCTGGCTTGATTAGTAGGGGTCACTTCATGTACAGCGATATCGTTAATTTGATTGTAGGGGTGCAACGATCGAGATCGGCCGAACTGTCATTTGTACTATATAATCTATAAACCATAAACTACAAACTGTACTTCTTTTACATATTTGTAGCCTGTCCTCTCCATTTGAAAGTCTCACTGATGCCCACTGATTCATTTTAGGCATACATTTGTTGACACTAAGTCTGATTATGTCAATCCTTTTGTGTTCACTCTGAAAACTTCTGAGTTCACGGAGAACCCTTTGCATTTGCTTGCATAACTTTTGTCAAGGAAATAATATGGTGAGGAAAAATGTCAATGCTTTTGTGATACATTTGTGAATAATACTTTTGTGAGAGAATGCTAAAGCATTTTTGCTTCCATCTGTTATTTTTTCCTTCACCAGGTCTCCCAGTGTGCTCCATACTATAGGAGCACTGTATGTTTCAAATATTCTGTTTCATTTAATTCTGTCTTAAAATTTAGCTGCCTGTGTAGACCATAAACTAAATGCATGCCTGCCTTTTAATTAATTTATTTATTTAGCCATTTATCAGACACTTTTATCCAAAGCGACTTACAAATGAGGACAATGAGAGCAAATCAGCAGTTATGATGCTGTTTGTATGTTATCATTTGCTGTTGTATGTGTGTGTGTTCATGAGTCTATCCAGTTTACCAGTTTTTCTCTTGTCTTTAACACTTGAGCTATTTAGCTGACCTGATGCAGTTGCTATATTTAGTAAAGTGTATTGATGCCTTTGTCTCTCCTGAATATATGGTAGAGAAAATGCCTGCAAATGACACAGAGACACTTTCATATTTTATTCTATTATTTATTTATTTATTTATTTATTTGTTTGTTTATTTTACTGGTATATTAAAATTGTATGCAAGTGAATTTCTTTGCTCAGACACAAATATTAAATTAGTTTGCTGATAGTTTGCCCTCACATTTTTGAGTGAACGCCCATCATGACCACATTGTTTTATCAGGCTGGAGTGACTGTGATAGACGTCCCATACTCAGAGGGACAGGAGGGAACAGGCTGTACTGCTCCATAAAGCTCATTTACCACTGTGTTTTCTGCCCTTCATCAGCATCAGCACTTCGCCTGATCTCTTCACAGCTGACATACAATGAACGATATCTATAAAGCAGCGGTGAGTCTATGCATTTTTTGCAAGTTGCCAACAATAACTTTTTCATAAAGAGTTGTAATGGGGTCGAAAAATTGGGTGTTATTTCTGTTTCTTGTTTGTGTGTGTGTGTGTGTGTTACTCAAATGTTTAACTAAATTATAAAAACTCAATTTTAAATAGAGTAGTTAATTTAGTATTTTATATTAATGACACTTAAGAAATAAATCAGCAAATGTTTATTTCTCTTTATAACACATTGGTTAATCAGTCTGTACATGCCAAATTTCTATCTAAATATGTTCTAAAGTAAAGGAACATTTTTCTTATGGGGGGCATTGTCCCCCAACTTATCTTATAATGCATTAGTATAACAAATTTAATTTGACATTTAGTGCAATCAACTCTACCATTTAAAGGTAACCGTGAATATCCATGAATAGTTCAATTGATTACAGCTGTGAAAAAAATAAATAAAAATCATTAAAAAACTACTTGAAATAAGTATGAAAACATACTTATTATAAGGTGCATTATCAGGCTTCATTGTTTAATAGAAAGAGTGAATATCTGAGGCTAAGATTATATTTGAACAATTTATACAACTGTGTATGGTACACTATGAATGGTCAAATTTTAATATGACATTATTTTCTCTATTGTGGCAATAATGACTCTAATGTGTGTAAATGTTCCACTGGCTAAATTTATTCCTTAAGAGTTATAAAAAGATAACTGAAAATACCTCGACTCTTGAATATTATCAGAGTTAGATAGGAGCTACTCAAGAGGGCAGAGATGCTATCATTCATGACTACACATGGAGCACCGCCTCGCCTACCACCCATGGCTAATTTTGGCATGATTTGCTAAGCCATGCATGTATGTGTGCTTGCTGGAAAAACAGGCGCTTAAGATAAAACTCTCAAAGTCAGATACCAGCACTGATTGAGACTGTGTGTGTTTGTCCACTGATCTCTCTAAGATGTAAATGAGACTGTGAGTCTGGGAGGAACATCCTGACAAATGTTTATGTGTCACACTATTCTGGTGGTTTGTGTTGGATCCGACATGGGACTTAGACAGTAACTTACTTAAGCAGCTGTCTCATGAGTTAGCTCTGCTGGATTACCCATCCATTGTCATGCCACCTCATATCATGTCCTTTATCTGCGGTTTGTTATTTTTAACTCCAGAGTACTGTGTACTGTGTGTAATCCACATTACTCAGATCTAACCTCAGTCTGATTTTGGATAAAATATTTGTTTGAAACTAAAGCAAACCTGATGCTAATGAGGACACAACTTTTAAATAGCCCATATGCAAATACATGTACATATATAACATTTCCACATATTAAATATTTTGATATTTATATTGAAATATGAAATATATATATATATATATATATATATATATATATATATATATATATATATATATATATATATATATATATATATATATATATATATATATATATTCATATGAAGGAAAACATATATGAAATTAGAAATTGCAACAATTTTATTCATATATACAATACATATATATATATATATATATATATATATATATATATATATATATATATTACCTAATATAAATATCCAGACTTTTTGTATATTCTTTGTGTGTGTGCGTACGTGCGTGTGTGCATATATATATTTTTTCTTTCTTTTTTTTTTTTCTTTTTTTTTTTTTGCATGGTCTCAACATTGGCAAAACCCATTTAAAATAAATCTAAATCCTTCCACTGACCAAAATGATTGTAATATATGTGTGGATGCGTGTTTGTGTTAATGTAGGTAGAGTATATTATGTGTGTATACAGTATGACTATTGACTCATGAATGTCTTCAACAGGCAGAGCAGCTCACCGATGAGCAGAAGAATGGTATAGTATAATACTATGCATCTAACAGCATTTGGTCTTAGAATGGCTATGAACATTATGTTTTATATTCTACAATGCCTCTAGATTACACCTTTTTTGCTACATAAAGTGCTGTGAAAAAAGTAAATTACAACAATGTAAAAATGAAAACGAGTCCCCGCACAATATTTGAGAGCTGGAATTTTAAGTTGGTCATTCCATTGTGTTCTTGCATGATTTGGGAGTGTGTTAAAAGGTCCAATTACACTTCAGCTTTAACATTTTAACAGATAGCCTCATGTTGTTCTGAAGCACTCTTTGGTATAATGTAGAATTCATAGTTTACATTATGATAGCTAGTTGTATGTCTGCCAGTCTCAAAGGCAGCAAAATACCTAGAAATAATTATAATAATCTGGTGATGCTTCACAGCTGGTGTGAGGCTCTTTTTCTCAAATGTAGAGTGTTTTTTGTCAAACATGATATTTGTACTCTATGTTGACCCATCTGTGCACATTGTATTTAGAAGTTAATTTTGGTGTTGGACAGTATGTTCTTTTTGTCCAGCCTCTTTTTAATAGTTATCTCATTTACATTTGTTGTGTAGAGCTGCCTGTAGATCCTATCATATAACACCTGGGCTTCTTTGGACTGTCTGTATTGTCTCACACTCTGCTTTTACGGTGAATTTGCTGGGATAGCCCAGCCTGGACAGATTGTTCTGTCAGTTGTTCAAAGCAATCTCCATTTGTAGTTTATTTTACATACAACGGAATGATAGAATAGCTCTTTCACAGAACTGTACGTTTATGAATGTGAAGCACTTGTAACATTACAGGACTAAAAAATAAAAACTGCCTGAATTTAACACCTGTGCTCAACTAATAAAAACAACGACATTATTCATAGCCAATCTGTAATAATGAGTTACTAAACTGACCTACACTTTCAATAAGTGACCCTGGATCACAAAACCTGTCTTGTTTTTTTTTTTTTAGATAGGCTGTCCATTGATGTATGGTTTGTTAGAATAGCACAATATTTGGCTGAGATACAACTTTTTGAAAATCTGGAGTCTGAGGGTTCAAAAAAATCTAAATATTTAGAATATCAACTTTAAAGTTGTCCAAATGAAGTTCTTAGTAATGGATATTACTAATTAAAATTAAGTTTTGATACAAAATATATTCACAGAATATGATAATTACTTATAATTGATAATGCTGACCAATATAATGTATTGTTGGCTTTTGCTACAAATATCCCTGTGCTGCTTTGCTGGTTTTGTGCTCCAGGGTCACATATTAATAAGTGGTTCATGTGAGAGAAACTGTGCTTTTAACTAAAGTTCTGTGTTTGTGTTTTGTAGAGTTCCGTGCAGCATTTGATATTTTTGTTCAGGATGCTGAGGATGGATGCATCAGCACTAAGGAGCTCGGGAAGGTGATGAGGATGCTGGGCCAGAACCCCACACCAGAGGAGCTCCAGGAGATGATTGATGAGGTGGATGAGGACGGTAAATCCAGAACAATCCAGACACTTTATTTACTCACCCTCATGTTGCTCCAAACTTAGCATAAAAATAATCTTATAACTACCTGTTTTCTGTGGCTACGAGAAGATCCTTATATTTATATTTACTTATATACATTTCAATTTTGATCTTAATTTACTACAATCTCTTTCTTAGCTTTTTATACTCTGAAAAACCTTCTTTTGCCACAAAGAACCTTTTGTCAAACAGAAAAGTTCTTCAGATGTTAAAGATTCTTTATGCACCATTTAGACAAAAAGGTTCTTTATGGCATTGTGAAGCAGCTTTCTTTTTAAGAGTATACTGTCATCAAAAATAAGCTTGTGCTATAATGATTGTTGGTGTACTTATGCAGGCAGTGGTACGGTGGATTTCGAGGAGTTTTTGGTCATGATGGTGAGGTGCATGAAAGATGATAGCAAAGGAAAGTCAGAGGAAGAACTGGCAGAACTCTTCCGTATGTTTGATAAGTAAGTTTTGTTCTTAAACTGAACTAAGAGAACTGACCTGCAGTGGGTTTAGGGTTTTCTGATGGGTTTTGATTGTATTTGGACAGGAATGCAGATGGTTACATTGATCTTGATGAACTGAAGCTGATGCTGGAAGCTACAGGTGAAACCATCACTGAAGATGACATTGAGGAGCTAATGAGGGATGGAGACAAAAACAATGATGGGAAAATTGATTATGATGGTAAGCATGCACTGTGTTACATGCAAGTTATCTGGTATTAAAAGAAAAAAACAGTGAAGCAGTGTGATGCAAATCAAAATGTGTTCCTTTCCTATAATTTCCACTCTCCTTCTATTGCAGAGTTCTTGGAGTTCATGAAAGGGGTGGAGTAAATAACAAAGAAATGTCTTCCTGGTGTTTCTCCCTGGACTGTCTGAACAGAAAGGCAGAGTAAATATTCAAGCTTGATGACAGAGATCAACAGAGAGTCTATCATACTTTTTTTTTTTTTTCAGCACAATATTTTCAGATTAAATTATTTTACACATGTGTGTAAACTTTGCTTGGGTTTAATTTGTCTCTTTATGCACACATTTATTAAAAATATTTCCATATATAACAAAATAACACCAAACTGAGTAGACTTGGAATCCTAGCCCATACATTTTATACTTTTTTATTCTACCACAGACCTGCAAAGAAATAACTATTCCAGAAATATTACTGTAATCCACATCTGTCAGTCTGTTTAAGCAAAGTTACATTTGAGAGCCTGTGCATATTGTTCTCCAGCCTATCTGTCACATTTAACAAAATGCTACCATCCACTTATCTGTGAAAATAGAATAAAGCATTTGAGAATTTTGCTTTGTTTTGATTATTGAGCCATGCATTGAAACATTGAGAATAAGTTACATATGCACTCGTAAGATTACATACCCCTAGCTGATTATGCAAATATGTTAATAATTTTAACTTAATAAGAGGGATCATGAAAATTGTTATTTATATACACTATAGTTATTATAATGTTATTTTTATTTAGTACTGACTTGAATAAGGTACAGATGTTTATATACTCCACAAGACAAAATAACAATTGAATTCATAAAAAAATTACCCCGTTCAAAAGTTTACATACCTGTGAATCCTAATAATCTGTTCCATGACGATCCACGTTTTTTCTGTTGTTCAGCTCCAGCTCCTGCACATTTTTTGGTTTTCCAGCATCTTCTGCATATCTGATCCCTTTCCAGCAGTGACTGCATGATTCTCACACTGAGGACAACTGAGGGACTATTATAAAATATAACTATTATAAAAGGTGGAAACATTTACTGATGCTCAAGAAGGCAACACGATGCATTAAGAGCCAGGGGACATGAACTTTTGAACAGGATGATGATGTGTATTAAACAAATTTTGTATTAAACAAAAAATAACGATCACAATTTTCATGACCCCTCTTATTTAAGTGACAGTATTTATGAGGTGTGGTGTGTTCTTCTAATGGCTAAAACAAGACAATCACCCTGACCAAGACACTAAACCTCAGGTTACTCCAGGAGGATTTATCTTGTAAGAAGTGATCTGTTTGAAGTGTCCGCTACTGTATATGACTATAGGGACTTTTTTACTAATTAAGTGGCAAAAAGAAAAGAAAAACTCTGGCCTATTGAGTGTGTTTACTTTGGGTTATTCAGGCCTAATCTTATCAGAGAGCTCTTCTTTCACTACAGCCTAAGCTAGTCAAGTATAGTGGCTATAGTATAAGACACAAATAGTATCGTGACACAGAAGGGCTTGGGTTCTGGCAGCAGAGGCCCTGCTGCAGGGTAAATGGGTGACAACCTGGTGACATAGCAGCTAATAACAGTTTCTCCTTCATCAGAAATGGTCAGTGCGACACAGAACGGCAGCAGATATTGCTTCAGTGGTTGCTCTTTAAATCCCAGTTAAAACTGTAAGGAAAAACTGTAAGGTGAGGTGTTAAGATGCATAAAAGTGACAGAAGCTGAAAAGGTAGACTCACGAGCAAAGCTGATATAAAAGTATAGTTCACCCCAAAATAAAAGTTCTTTCCACATTCTTCTAAATATCTTCTATATCTTCTACTTGATGGGGAATAAATGATGACAGGTGTTTCAGTTTTGGGGCCCATCTCTTTAGCCATAATGAGTAGGTGACTAGAAGTAAAAAATTAACAAAGAAAGATTATAAAGCAAGTTTTGGCAGACTCTTGGGTGAGATGACTACCGGGATAAACATAAAATCCAAGATGCTACTGTTCAAATAGAAGAAGCCACACGTCAGTTTCATGAAGGTTAGCATCAGGAAGGTATCCAGGAGAAAATTAGGTAATCAGAAGAAAAACAGTTTCTATTCTGTGTGGTATAGAAAATGTTGATTATCAGCTATTTAATGTCAGTTTGCAGAGAGGAATTATGGCTATGGGAAATTATATATAAATCCTACTTCTGACATGGAAAGTGTACCGACTAAATAGGGTATGTATAAGGTTAAAATGAGCATAGCAAGGTTTGGTCATAATAACTGACTGATATAAGTAATGCTAACTTGTGTATCACAGCTCATTTTAGGTAGTTTGTGTGCCTCTTTTTTATTTCATTGGCGATCAAAGGGCTCCGCCTTGTGGCTGCTCAACCTCATTGTCACATATGTTTCCTCTTTATTGCAAGCTTGTCAAAAGAAAAAAAAAGAAAAGAAAATAAATAAAAATACGTTTTTAAGATTTATGATGACTCTTAATGTGAATGTGACTAAATGTAAAGGAGTAAGCTGGTAATAAAATTAAATAAATAGCATTCGTTGATGATCATCTTCTATATACATCTATAGTATGTTCTATTAATGTCTATATTAGAGCTTTTGTTTCCACACAAGAACTGGCAAATAAGTATCATTTTAATAGGAATTCATCTACATATTCAGTGTTCTGGTATGTATTTACAGAAGGATTTGTCTTCTTTGTACACTTTAAATTACATCGAATAAATAAGAACATTTATAAAGATTTGGACAGATGGGCTTTGCCTTTTTCCATCTCAAAAATATATCTAAATTACGGCCTATGCTCTCAATGTCAAATGCAGAAATGTTAATAGATGCATTTATGACCTCAAGGTTAGACTATTGTAATGCTTTATTGGGTGGTTGTTCTGCACGCTTGGTAAACAAACTACAGCTAGTCCAAAATGCAGCAGCAAGAGTTCTTACTAGAACCAGGAAGTATGACCATATTAGCCCGGTCCTGTCAACACTGCACTGGCTCCCTATCAAACATTGTATAGATTTTAAAATATTGCTTATTACTTATAAAGCCCTGTATGGTTTAGCACTTCAGTATTTGAATGAGCTCCTTTTACATTATAATCCTCTACGTCCGCTACGCTCTCAAAACTCAGGCAATTTGATAATACCTAGAATATCAAAATCAACTGCGGGCGGCAGATCCTTTTCCTATTTGACGCCTAAACTCTGGAATAACCTACCTAACATTGTTCGGGAGGCAGACACACTCTTGCAGTTTAAATCTAGATTAAAGACCCATCTCTTTAACCTGGCATACACATAACATACTAATATGCTTTTAATATCCAAATCCGTTAAAGGATTTTTAGGCAGCATTAATTAGGTAAACCGGAACCGGAAACACTTCCCATAACACCAGATGTACTTGCTACATCATTAGAAGAATGGCATCTACGCTAATATTTGTCTGTTTCTCTCTTGTTCCGAGGTCACCGTAGCCACCAGATCCAGTCTGTGTCCAGATCAGAGGGTCACTGCAGGCACCCGGATCCAGTACGTATCCAGACCAGATGGTGGATCAGCACCTAGAAAGGACCTCTACTGCCCTGAAAGACAGCGGAGACCAGGACAACTAGAGCCCTAGATACAGATCCCCTGTAAAGACCTTGTCTCAGAGGAGCACCAGGACAAGACCACAGGAAACAGATGATTCTTCTGCACAATCTGACTTTGCTGCAGCCTGGAATTGAACTACTGGTTTCGTCTGGTCAGAGGAGAACTGCCCCCCAACTGAGCCTGGTTTCTCCCAAGGTTTTTTTCTCCATTCTGTCACCGATGGAGTTTCGGTTCCTTGCCGCTGTCGCCTCTGGATTGCTTAGTTGGGGACACTTCATCTACAGCGATATCATTGACTTGATTGCAAATAAATGCACAGACACTATTTAAACTGAACAGAGATGACATCACTGAATTCAATGATGAACTGCCTTTAACTATCATTTTGCATTATTGAGACACTGTTTTCCAAATGAATGTTGTTCAGTTGCTTTGACGCAATGTATTTTATTTAAAGCGCTATATAAATAAAGATGACTTGACTTGACTTGACTTTGCTGGCCCTTGACAGAATAGGATCCATTAAGATGTTATTCAGATTACACAGGGTAACTTGGTTGTGTAAATGATTGTATTTTGTGCTGTTTTTCACACATAGACTAAAGGATATTTGAATTATATGGAAGACCTCCTCATTCCAAACAACCTTGCCTCCAGAACCACTGCTGTCGATCAATAAAAAAATAAAAATAACAAAAAAAAAAAAAAAAAACTTTTGCAAACTATTCCTAGGTTATTTGCTCAAAAAAAAAAATAAAGAAAAAAAACGTGGCAGTACAATTCTCTGGAATTCTCTAGGTCAAAAATAATCAAAATGTTTTGATATTTACCCTTTGGGAAGCTAAGATGGGGTTGTTTAGCTAGGGGCCTGTTCAATTGTACCTAAAAGCTTACAAAGCCTAAACAAAAACTAAGAACTGGCAAACACATGCAACAGTTAAGTGATTCTAAACAAGCATGCAAGGTTTTAGGGAGATCGGACCATAGCTGCCTCTAAATGTGACTTGGTAAATAATATGCACAATAATGTGTTTTTTCATATGTGCTTAAATGCCTTAAACCCTGGTAATCGGTATGTTTCACCTTGCAATTAGATCTATGCTATTGAAACTGTAACAGATTGGAAAAAGATACAGATTTTAAACACACCAGTACAGTCAGTTGCAGTTTGTCTACACCTGGTGATATACTGTATATCTATTACATAATCTGTTGGAGGTGGATAAATGCCTCCAGCTTCATAAAGAGGTACAGGGCTGTGATCAACACTATCCTCTAGCTTGTATGACCACATACAGTATATACAGCAGGGCCTGTACCTCTCATGGCATTAGCACCCTCTGAAAATGTTTATAAAACGCTCCAATAAACCATGTTGGAACTCACAAAGGGCGAACAGTTGCCCCAGTTTATAATCTATGTCCACTGCATTAGCAGACAAACCTTAAAGACACTTTTTACTGCATATTTATGATTTCATTGTCTGTATTTGCTTAGAAGCACTAACACATTAGCTGTTCATAGAAGCTCACACATTAGCTTTCTGTGCATAGAAGCTTCAACTTGACTTGTAAATAAAATGTCTAATACATTAAGAACTGTCTTTCTGTTTTGTAAATAAGTTTTAATTTCACATGTAAGAAGCATTCAAGAACAAGCTTCATGAGATTAGTTGGAAAAAAAATAAGTCTCATAAGAAAAGAAGCATTCGACTAATGATACATGAGGCAACTTTTTGAGCAATGTTACTGACAATGGGCATCCAGGTGAGACACAGGGCCCACAACCAATCTAAAATATCCAGATAGAAATGTGTTACCCATTCTCAATGGCAAAGTGCCAGAGCAACACTGCTCAAAAACAACTGCCTAGCAAAACTGCTCAAAAAGTTGCCCTGTGTATCATCAGCCTTGAATAATGTTATTAGTGTTTATGTTAAATTTAAACTGTTTAGACATGAGAACTCATTATGCCAGTGTAGCATGGGTTCTCCCAAGGCTTTTATTCTCCTGTTAAAAACAAAAACAAAACAAATATTATTTCCATGCCACTGTTCATCCTGTAGATTTCCTTATGCATGCATAGTTCTCTCAACTGAAAATAATCTTTGTGCATTTTTACACGATATCAACATGAACACAATTAAATGTAATCATAGCTGTCAAAGAAGCTGTAAAAGTAAAATCTGTAAAATCTGCACTGTGATATAGAGAAGGGCTATTTACAGATCAAATTGGATGAGAAGAGGTTATATTTTACAGCTGAATTCTTGACATTTAATAATTTTAATGTTTAGGTTTTTTTTTTTTTTTTTGGTTGAAATTTTGAAAAGTGAAGGTTATTGAGTATGTATGAAAATTTAGGCCATTGTAAAATAGCACATTAATATTTCTGAGCCCTCTGCCAGTTCTGAGCTATTCACTGTAGGTGTTGAATTCTGGCCCTTCTCAAGTGTCCTGTGCTGACTCTGAGACAGGTTAAAATATGATCAAATGTCTTGAAACCTAGACAATAACTATATTCATAACCACAAACTCAGCTAAAACTACATAATTCAGATTAATTACATTCTTTACCACAAGGTTATGTCTTAGTTAAGTTTATTAAACACTAGCACAATAAACACATTCAAGAGCATACACCTCCAAAACATGACAACAGATTACCTTTTATAAACCATGTGCCATTAACATAAAACAATATTTATGAGAGCTATTTGTGCAAACGATTCACTACAATAATAGTACATAAAGAAAAACATTATGTGAGAATGTTTGTGGTACTCTTTTTCCCTAATATTTAAATACAGCGCACAACATATTTTCCTTCAAAACAAAGTCGAAATGTCCATATTATGTGGTCAAAAAAACACGTCAATTCTCACAACAATACACAGAAACATCTATGGACACACACAAGACCACAGAACTATGTGTGAAACAGCAGAGAAACTGGATGCAAACATATATGCACACCACCAATAAATAATATTTCATTTTAATATTTCATTTTTTTATATTTAATTCACTTTTCATATTTACAGTTATAGCACGGAAAACATTAAGCTGTCTGTTAATAGGTATTTATCTTATATCATTCATTTGTAATGTAAAGTGTACAGGTCACATTAAATGGTGCCTCAGTTTGCAAATACAAAGTCCACAGAAGACTCAAGAATGAATCTCACAAAACTTGTCAAAGACATGCTTTAGGAAATCATATTTTGCATAAAAAGAAGGAACACTGTAAAGTGAAATGTTATTTAAATAGTCAAGTATTTATGCACTGCATCCATCCTATGCGCTTGAGTTAAAATGCTGTGTATCACAGTAATTTAGGGGAGATTTTGCTTCTAACAATAATGCCACAATGCAAAAAACAAAAAACAATCTTAACCATCCTAAAATGTATACTTCTTTATGCAAAATACATATTTCCTTTTTTCTTTCTTCTAATATGATCTGGACATGTTTATTACAGGAATGATTATCACAAAAAAAATCCAACGTCAACCCAATGACATGTTATAACAAGAAATTAATAACCAAATCAATAACCAAAGTAAACACTAGTGCTGCGAGAACAAGAAAGGAAACTTGCTCTGTGTCTTTTACTCCGTCTGGGGAACAGAGATGGCAGGACCCTTGGGGTCATCGAAGCGGTCCATAGTGCGCAGCTGCATGATCATGTGCAGGCCGTAGGTGAGAACCAGGACCATGAGAAGAGATGTGAGCAGCCCCATCCAGATACCAGGAGTGAAGAAACTAGCACAGTCACTGGCATAAGAGAAATCCTTCCCAGCCACATTAAAGCCCTGGATCTGTCACATGAAAGAGAGAGAGAGAGAGAGAGAGAGAGAGAGAAAGGTTCCTGCTTAAATGTTATAGGAGATTTAATATTTAATATCAAATGTATATTGTATATTTCAGTCCCTCCAGATTTTTTTTTTGTGATTGTTGCGGACAATAATCCTTGATATTGCGGCATGTTTTCTTTATAAATGCAATGGAATATGCGGGATATTTTAGCAATTTTATGCGATGAAATTGTATGAACCTGCAAAAACTGCATTTTGAAAAAGAGAAAAAAAGTTGATTCCCCCAACACCCTGTTTCTCACTAGGCTACTACCTTAATGTAAAGAGTAATTTCTTATTACTTCCTATGATAAGCAAGCATACTAAATCACAGAATAGTTAAGTTCTCGTTCTGTTTTATTTCAGACCTTAATTAACACATGGCTCAAACTCTGTAGCTTTACAAAAGGAATATTCAACAACTTCTCTAAAAATATATATATAAAATAAATAAAATAAATAAATAAATGTGTGCTTCCTGTTTTACAGAGGTAGCTATACAAAACAGACATCTCCTGGCAAATTAAGTGCTTCCAATGCAGAAAGTGCAATCTCTTACTGCAATGTAAATTATTTTACATACTACTAATATACTTACAACTGTAAGATTTTGGTACTGTTCTGTAACAAAAAAGTGCAATCTTACAACTGTAAAGTTGCATCAACTTCTGAATAAAACTACGACAGTCCCCTGTGAAAATGAAAACTATAACTGCGTAGACTCTTAACACTGTTAGTAGCCTAGTGAGAACAGGGTGTTGGGGAATCAACTTTTTTTTCTCTTTTTCATCAAACCGCAGTTTTCACAAGTTCCAGCAATATCATTTGCCCCCACTGTCATGTAACAAACAGGGAAACTACTTCGTGTTGTCTTTTGCGCTTATTTTTGTTGGCAAATGAGAATGATTTGCGTGCTTCAGGTTTCACCCTGGTTTCACAGCGGTGTTTGCAGATGATGTTCACGTCCGTAATTACGTCACTTCAAAATCTACCCATGGGGAAAAATAATGGCACTTTACTTGAGTGAAGTAAATGCAACATTTTTCAACTTTCTGCTAAGATATTTGCAACTTTCCTTGCAATGTGAATACAGGGATTATGAAATCATGCTTACCCTGCATATTTTACTTGCTGAAATCGGCAATTTATGTGGAGAAAGTGCATCGTATTTGAAAAAATACAACTGTTTTCTTAAAAGAACTGGAACCGTGAGCAATTTCTACGTTTCGGTTCCGAAAACGGTTCTGGTGCGACACGTGACCAAAGCGCTGTGAGCAGCCTTGCGCCGGTGTTCTGATGATTCGGCGTTTCCTGTAAAGGATGTCACAAACCAAATAACAGAACTGCCACACTGCCTCTTTAATTACTAAACACATTGATTCCAATGACACCTATTCCACAGAAGTACTGGGTCATTCCTGGTATGCGGTAACGTGTTGGCTACATAAGTGTTTGAAAAAACATTAAAAGCTCAGGGACTTAAAAAAAATAATAATTATTGGTAGATTGTTCAGACACTGGCCATGAAAATATTCCACCCTGTTAGGGACATATAGATAGTTATCACAACATGTTAATAATGTAAATGTTAAACAATAATGACCTTTTTTATATATTATTTTGATGGTCCCCTTAATCAATCAACAATAAGCAACTTTGCAACTACATGCCAACTAACTCTCATTAGTGTACTAGTATGCTCAAGAGTGTTGCACGGTAGAATAAGCTGATGTACTTGTTTAAACACTTATAGTCAGTCTATCTGTTGGTTGACCATCAAAATAAAGTTAGCATATATTTACAGTAGCAGACCTACTAATACTCTAATGACCACTAGATCAGTGGTTTTCAACCTGTGGGCCGCGGCCCCCTAGTGGTATTGCAGGGGGGCCGCCAATTATTATTAATAGAAATTGTAATATTGTTAATATAATAAAAAATGTCTGGTCAAAATCAAATAAATCATAATTTGATATATAATTAAATAATGAGAAATTAAATAATAAACTGTTACTATGCGTTCACTATTCGAGCTCGCTGATTGGTTTAATAACAACCCGCCAACTTAGACTATCTAAAATAGTTTTGATTCATACGTGCTGAAGCAGATTTAAAAATGGATAAATGGTTGACAACAGGATCGCTGAAAAGAAAAAATACAGACGTTTCTTCAGCAACAAGTAAGCATGACACTGAAAAGCCTCAAAATAAACCTAAACGAAGAAAATATAGTAGCGACTACCTAGCGCTGGGTTTCACATATGTTGGAGCAGAGAACGAGCAGCTACCGCTCTGTGTTGTGTGCTCAGAAATACTGTCAAATGAAGCTTTAAAACCAATCAAACTACGACGGCACTTGGAAACAAAGCATAGTGAATATGCATCCAAGCCTATAGAATTTTTTGAGAACAAACTTAAAGAGTACCAAAGCAGGAAAAAAACTCTTGAAACAGCGTTCTCTGGCAACGACAACAGTAAAGCAGTGGAGGCATCTTATCGTGTTGCAAAGCTCATTGCAAAGGCTGGAAAACCGCACACAATTGGTGAAACTTTGATTTTACCTGCTGCGAAAGAAATGGTTGGCGTGATGTGTGGAGAAAAGGCCCGCAAGCAGTTAAATCTGATTTCACTTTCAGATAATATAGTCGAGAGAAGAATCAATAAAATGGCAGATGATATAACTCAGAAGTTGGTCAAAAACATTCGAGAGAGTCCCTTTTATGATCTACAGTTGGATGAATCGACCGATATAGCAAACCTTTCCAACCTCCTTGCCTTTGTACGTTATGTACATAATGGAGAATTACAAGAAGATTTCCTTTTCTGTAAGCCGCTGCCGGCGCAATCAACTGGTCTAAATACGTGGGTCTGAGCACAGATGGAGTCTGCGTAAAAACAGCTGCGCCGCTCATGAGCTCTGTCCACTGCAGTTTACATCGGGAAGCGCTAGCTACCAAAAAGATGCCCACAGATCTCAGATGCGTCTTGGATGAGGCTGTTAAAATCGTCAATTTCATAAAGACTAGGCCCCTTCAGTCACGTCTGTTTCGACTACTCTGTGAAGAAATGGGAAGTGACCATGTTCAGCTTCTGTTACACACTGAGGTACGATGGCTTTCACGAGGCAGGGTGCTTACTCGTCTATTTGAATTATGCAACGAAGCACAGATTTTTTTATCGGACTCAAATTTTCCCCTTTCAGACCGCCTCAGTGATTCTGAGTGGCTTGAAAAATTGTCCTACCTTTCTGATATTTTCAATCACCTAAATGGTGTGAACTTAAGTCTTCAGGGCAAATCAGTGACAGAGTTTCAAGTCCAAAATAAAATCGAAGCCACAATAAAGAAACTGGACATTTGGGCCTGAAGAATTCGCAAATCAAACTCTGAATCGTTTGAAAATTTGTCACATCTTTTGACAGAAGAAGCCATGAGCCTACCCACCTTGGTTAAAAAGCTGATTGAGGAGCATCTCCAAGGACTGAAGAGCCAGTTGCGTGACTAATTTCCATCTCCAGATGCTCAGGTTGCCTGGATGGAAAATCCTTTTGCAAACTTGTGTGAGGGAGCCGTCACAAGTTTAAGTGCAAAAGAGCACGATAGCCTCATTGATATGTCTTGTGACAGTGCTTTAAAATTGACGTTTTCTCAAAAAACATTGACGGATTTCTGGATTCATACATTCTCCGAGTATCCTGATCTTTCTGACAAAGCTCTTAAATTTTTGATGCCATTTCCGACAACATACTTATGTGAAGCAGGATTTTCTGCATTGGTGGCACTCGAGACAAAATACCGGAATAAGCTTAACATCGAGCCTGATCTCCGCTTGCAACTTTCTTCCCTTCAGCCCGACATACAGCGCTTAGTAAATGCTAAACAACACCAACCTTCGCATTAGGTGAGTGACAAAGATTGTTGTTTATAGTTTCATGTCTAATTGTCTTGTAAACAAGTTGAGATTTTTTTTGTGCATGTTATCCATTTAGCTAAATTTATTTCATGGTTGTTGGTTTAAATTTATTTACATATTGCAGTTCCGTTTCCCTTTAATGTGTCTTTTTTTTTTTTTTTTTGCCTGCTCTCGATTTGCGCTTGTCACTCGAGTCTGACTCTAGTCTTGCTTTGTCCAGTGCTCCATTTCTCTGCCGGTTTTGACTGCTCATTTCAACCCAGCTCTGCCTGTTCCCTCTGACGGCTCTTCGGCTTGCTGACGTTCTACCCGCTGCCGACCTCTGCCTGGATTTGGTTTTCCCGTTTTCAACCAGCGCTGGTTGAAACCATGAGTTCCATCCTATGCATGGTGTCACAGACACATACATATCAGGGTGAGTCAGGCCTGTGTGGCAGCCCTGGCCCCTTGGACAAATTCCCATTGGATGGACCAGGTCGTGGCTATGGGGATGGCTTGAAGAATTACAGCTTTCATGGCAGACGCCTCCAACTCAGGTTTGAACTCGGCCACTGAACAAAGGTGGAAAAAGGGCTTCCACATCAACTGCCTGGAGATGTTAGCAGTATGTCAAGCCTGTCAGTTCTTTCAGCCAGTCCTAAAGGACACCATGTGCTAATCCAATCAGACAACATGTCTGAGGTGTCCTACATAAATCGCCAGGGAGGCCTCTCTTTGAAGCGTCTCTTTAGAGCACGCCAAGGAGCAGACATGTTATCAAGATGCAATGTCCCCTTAGGGGAGCGGACACTCCATCCACAAACAGTTCAGAGGATCTGGGAGATCTTCACCGCAGAAGACAACACTCACTGCCCAGTCTATTTCTTAAAAACCAAGGATGCATTGGCCCATGATTGGCCCAACCTCCTTTATGATTTCCCCCAATCACTCTGATCCCACAGGTAATCAAGCGAGTAGGGGAACAGAAACACAAGGTTCTCCTGGTGGCCCCCCTTTAGATGAACCAGCTGTGGTTATCAGTAGGGTTGGGTATCAATTGGGTTTTATACAATACCGATCCCATTTGGATACTTTTAAAATTGTACCGGTGCCTAAATGGTGCCTGAACCGATACTTCTATAAAAATAAACAAATAAATAAAGCCTAAAAAGAATAACATTAAAAGAACAAAGATTTTAAATACATTCATAGCTTTCACACACCCCTTGGATGCTCTAATTTCCCAAGTTGTGCTTCCCTTAATCTAAGCCTAATAAATGTATTTCACGATCTGGGCCATTATTTAATACAAAACCACACATAGGGCCCTATTTTAATGTTCTAAACGCAAATTATAAAGTGCGAATCCACTTTTTCTATTTAAAGACAGAAACACGGTTGGCGAGCCCGGGCACATGGTCTAAACAGGTTGTCCCTATTCTCTTAATGAGTAATGGGTGTTTTTTGGGTGTAACGTGCAATAAACCAATCAGAGTCTCATCTTCCATTCCCTTTAAGAGCCAGCTGCGCTCGTGCCATGATGGATTCGCTATTTACACGGCGGAATTTGGCAAGCGCAGAGACAGAACTCGTCTCCGAGATGAAACGGAGCTGCTTGTGTGCAAGCAAATAGATAGCTTAATTCTGACATATGCGATGACTATCCATTATGACACATAGGCATTTTTATATTTAATTAGCCATCAAAAAATTCTTATGCATTGCAATCCTTTATTTTTTTATATTTGGCATGTTTGTGTGCTGCTGTGCCTGTGTTTAATAAACAACGCGTTGTGGACCCGCCTATACTAACACGCTCTTTAGACCAGGTTTGAGTTGGTCTATGCCGCAGTATATTTTCAGCAATAGCATTGCGCCAGCAATGCGCCTGAACACACCTGTTTCTTAGACCAGCACGCCCATGGGCCCACAAATGGGCGCAAATGCATCTACTGTATCTCTGTCAATCACTCTGATATTTTAGTTAAAATGAGTGATGTCTGTCCCTGTCTTTAATCAGTTCTGTGAATGACTGTATGGTCATTCTTTATCAAGTAGCTACAATGTTGTTTGTAAAGTACAGTCTTAGGTACATTAGTATTTTCACCCCAAAAAAGGGTTTTAAGCCAATTATTTGCTTTAGTATGAAACATCAGAAACATCAGTTAACATTTCCAAACATTAATTTTGACATTAATTTGAATAATAATCTAGTGAGATTGCTGAATGCACAAGCAGTCTGAAAACAGTCCTCCTAAGACTAAGACTTTTACACAGTAGTGTATGTATAAAGTATAACTATAATTAAATTAAGTATATTTAAATAAGTACAATTAAAGTATGCGTCATATGTGTTAAGGGCTAGATTATCGCTGGAGGAAACAGCAGTGGTGTGATGAGCAGTGAACGGAGCGAAAACTTTACAGTAGATGAGAAACCGATTGCTCCCTCGTAACCTTTTGTAAGCTGTATTTATGACTAAGAACTGCACAGATAAAGATATTCTAACAATCTATCGATAAACACACACCTTGTGTCCTCTGTTTCTGTTTGGGTCTGACGGGTCAGCAGCCATTTTCATATGAAATTTAAGGGGACTGAATCTGAGGCGATCGCAAATTTTTGTACAGTTTATGGAGCTAAATGCTATAGCCCCACTAAAAAAGACCAGCGACACTAATGCTTCTACTGTAAATTTCGGAGAACATTAGCACAGCGTGATTGTACTGTTCCGATATGCGTCTAGCAAGACGCAATACGACTGTAGCATCGAAATGTAACCTTGGTTCCCTGAGATACGGGAATGTGTACTGCGTTCCTAGCCACGCTATGTAGCTGCACCATTCAGTCGTCGCTCCAGTCGAAGTAACCTGAGAATCCTGTGGCAAACGCCCGCTTATATAGCTAGAGTGCCCCTCCATTCTGGCGGGCTTTGGAAGCCTTGGTGGACTTGGTGAGCCACTGGCCATGCAGTTTCACTGCGTCAATGAAAAATGCTTCAGTTCAGGAGAAAAAAGGCTCTTTCCCATATGCATCTAGTAAGACGCAGTACTTGTTCCCGTATCAAGTAACCGAATAAAATGAATAGAAAGTTTCAGATAAATGCTGTTCTTCTGAACTTTCTATTCACTAAAGAAACCTAAATAAATTCTACTCTGCTGTTTTCAACATAATAATAATAATAATAATAACAAATGTTTTTGAGCAACAAATTAGCATATTAGAAAGATTTCTGAATGATCATGTGACTGAAGTAATGATGCTAATAATTCAGCTTTGAAATCACAGGGATATATTAGAAATCTCTTTGTCCAAAAACGTTTGACTGGTAGTGTAGTATAAAATGTATAACAATGAATGTAAAGTATTGAATATTTAATCTACTACTGTATATTAATGTTTAGGTAATATTTAATGTACTGCTTGTATGCAATGTAAATAGGATACTTTAACTTTTAACTGCACATTGGTAAGGAATTTGTTGTTTTAATTTTGGTTATTGTGTGCAAAGCACACTCCAGACTCTCCATGGCTTACTACTTCCCTGTCATGATTACTGGATAATAATAATAATAATATATAATAATTTTATATACAGTGGACTGCACTCACAAAGGGCAATTTCTAGTCCATAATTATTTTTTAACCCGAGCGTAACAAGAAAATACTTAATTTAATATAGAAAATGTGGTAACACTTTAGAATACTGTTTCTTACTTACTACATAACTAATAAGGAATTATTGAAGAACTAACAGGTGATTATTCATCAACACTTAACTCACTACTGTTAACTACTAAGAAAGATGTGTTAATTAATCAGTATTAGGGGTGTAACGATACGCGTATTCGTATTGAACCGTTCGGTACGACGCTTTCGGTTCGGTACGCGGTACGCATTATGTATACCGAACGGTTCGTTGGAGTAATTAATTATATTTGGAAAAAAAAAAAAAAAAGAGAGAGATAGAAATATAATGATATGCGTTCAACAAGGTAGCCCAATAACCCAAACAACGTAACAGGCAACGCCCCTGACACTCCCGAAGAAGAAAAAAACACCATCTTATATGTTTATGTTAGGCTACTCAGCAGGCGCTCGCTCACTCAGTACGCGCTGAAGGCTCGTTGCAAAATAGCCAATGCGTTTAACAGACTAGAAATGAGAAGATCCTCCAATAACCAACAGGTCTGGTGTTTGGGTGCACTTTGGATTCCCTTTAAGCTATAATGGTGATGGCAAGAGAGTGGTGGATAAAAAAACAACGGTATGTCGCATCTGCAACATGACAGGGTACACCAGCGGGAATACAAAAAAAAAAAAAAAAAAAAAAAAAAAAAAAAAAAAAAACACCAGCGGGAATATCTGGGATATATGCGTCAGTACTATCTGGGAAAAGACGAAAAAAAGGAGAAACATGCACGCAGCAAACTATCCCTGCAGCATTTAGACACTATAGCTTACAGGGAATCCAACCCAAACACCAGACCTGTTGGTTATTTTAGGATCTTATATTTCTGGTCTGTTAAATGCATTAGACATTTTGCAACGAGCCTTCAGCGCGTGCTGAGTGAGCGAGCGCCTTAGGGGCCGTTCACATATCGCTCCTAAAAACGCGTGGAAAACGCTAAGCACGTCTTTCTCCTCCTTTCCAAAGCGCTCGGGCAGAAGCGCTCATGAGGCGTCTGTCTTTGCTAAGCAACAATGACGTGCTCTCTCCATGAGACGCGGAAATTTCAGCGAAGGATAAATGGATTTGCAGCTCTAAAAATCGCTTGCAGTAGCTCTGCTACTAAATTTATTTCAAAATTGCAATCCATATACAACTATGATCAGCTGTTCCTTCATCTTGGCTGAGCTCTCAACCTTGTTACGGGAAAGGATGAAGCTGATTGGTTGGTTCTTGTCACATGACCCGCGGTGCGCTTGCGGCATTCTGAAAAGTTGAGATGTTTTTACATTTTGCTGTATCTAAAACGTATCGAACCGAACCGAACCGAACCGTGACATCAGTGTATCGTATCGAACCGAACCGTGAATTTTGTGAACCGTTACACCCCTAATCAGTATGTAATATAATTTTATGATTATGTTAAGTAACTGTTAGCTAATCAATAACTAATGTATTCTGTCATACCTCCTGAAGAACTACTATTGATTATCTACTAGTTAGGGTTCAAGAAAAATAACTATGAAGTAACTACTAATGAACAGTTTTACACAATTACATTGAATTGTGACCCTTTCATATAAATGTTATTAGCAATAATAGTAGTAGTAGTAGTATGAAAATGCAATCTTAATAAATGCAATAAATTTATAACCCATTAATAATTAATAAAGAATTATCAGATAAATCCTGAAGAATTACTTAGAATCTGAAACAGTATTCTAAAGTGAAAACATAGGGAACCCATTAGTAATTAATAAAGAATTATCAGATAATTTTGCAGGACTTACAGAATTCCTAAGTGAACCTATTAGTAAATAATAATAAACTACATAATTTTGAAAAAAAACTATAAAAGTAATCATAAACTTTGTAAAATACTCTCATCGTTTTATTTCAGATGAGAACATTTCTTAATACAGCATATTTTATTCCATTTTAACATGTATACTGCCCACATTTTAACTAATTTAACACACATTTCATAATCAAAAGTTAAACATTTACAAGCAAACTAAATCCATATTTCATTTCCATTATAGGCTAATAAGTGGGCTGTAACAAAGTTGCTACTTTAGTAGTCCTTTGTACTTGTCCTTTTACTCAAGTAATTTAGAAAATGAATAGGCCTACTTATAATTTTAATGGAGTAATATTTTATTGGGGTATCTGTACTTTTACTCAAGTACTTGATATGTGGGACACACCCTGATTATTATAGTGATTATTTGCATATTACTGTTCAGTAGTAGTTATTTCATAGTTATTTTTCTTGAACCTTAACTAGTAGATAATTAATAGTAGTTATTCAGGAGATATCACAGAATATATTAGTTACTGATTAGCTAACTGTTACTTAACACAACCATAAAATTATATTAAATACTGATTAGTTAACACATCTTTCTTAGTAGTTAACAGTAGTGAGTTAAATGTTAATGAATAATCACCTGTTAGTTCTTCAATAATTCCTTATTAGTTATGTAGTAAGTAAGAAACAGTATTCTAAAGTGTTACCGAAAATGTTTATTATAGACTTTAAACCATGGAAACCATGAAGTCTGGTTGTCTTTGGTTTCATTGTCTCAGAACTTACCTGGAAGTCATGGAATAAGATCTGCCAGTCATTGGCATTGTCCTTGTCTGAGTGGGGTGACAGCTGAGGGTAGCGAGAACTGCTCACAGACTCACAGCGGTATGAGTACTCGGATGGGGCATAGATGTAACGGCTGCCATTGAACGTGGCATTTTTCCCATCATATTCCAGATGAACCAGATCCATGGTGAACCAGTGGCGTGCAGAAACTTTATAGTGACGGCGGTTCATTACAAAACTGAGGAGAATACAGAACACAGTTCAATCCCAACACAGAGATATAGTACACTGAGATTGTGTGTATGTGTGTGTAAATGCGATAATTAAACACTTACATGAGCTTAAAAGAACTGTAACTCAGGACATCTTTGTAGTTCAAAACCAACCTGTATTTCAAGAGAAAATTGTGGTTCATGAACTGCCAACATATACATTTAAATGTTAATAGCATAGTATTTTAATTGTCTACTACACTGTTGTCTTGTCATGCTGCCTATACCGAGCACATAAAAAAGGGCAACTTTCAAATCTGTTTGTCCTTTGGTCATGAGTTTTGCAGGTCCATGGAGAATAGGAAAGACAGAAAGATCTGAATCTGAATAATCATCAGCGTCAAAAGGTCTGAAATAATTTGTGATTACAAAACTTAAAAAATATACATACATATATACATATATATATATATATATATATATATATATATATATATATATATATATATATATATATATATATAACTTTTCATTAAGTTTTCAGGTCATACTCATGATTACGGATATTAACCTGGTTTTACTACAACCCCCACCCACCCCCCCACTCTCAAAAAGGGATGATAAAGGGTCATGATGATGATAATAAATAACCTAAAACTAAAATTATAAGTGGATTTAAGGGGAAAAATTTAATCCTGAAAAAAATGTCCCCTTCAACAAAAACCTCACATGCAGTTTAGCACTGTTTACCGGGAGTGAGTCTCATTGCAGGATGATCCAGACAGGTTGGGTTCCACACCTTCACCAAAGGTGTTGGGGGCAAGGTCATGCCTCTCCCACTTTCCTGAGCGATACTGGCTGACCACTAGCTTCTCCGCCCACAAGAGGATGCAGGTGGAGCCCTTCTCCTTAAACTCCAAAGGCGGCTTTGGAGCAGTAGTTTGCTCACGACGGGACTGCAGTAGGGATCGTGACCAGACTGAGTGCACAGCCGGAGATGCCTCCTCTAACACCTGAGACAAACACAAGCCACCATAAATATACTGTGCTCACATTAAACTCCTACATTGGTTTGATATAATTACACAACCTTCCATTAAAAATGTAAAGCATGGGGCAACCTGCCTAGTTAATATATTAAAAGTTGCACCTGTAAAAACTTATTTGGTAGTCTTGTGTTGACATCATGAAAATCTTCTCTTTTGAATTCGAAACTGTCCATTTTACATGGGCACATTTTCGAAGGTGACTCATTCAACCAGATATTACAGTGGGAACTATTCCTTTTAAATTATTAGTTTTACTGGTTTTAGCTTTTTGTACCCTTAGGAAGTCGGTTTCTTGACCTTACATATGGGGAAACCCTTTTCCCCATACAAGTGCTGTTGGGCATCAAAATTCCTCAGAATCATTCTTCTTCAGTTGGAACCTGATTCTGCCATTGACCTGCGCGACTAGTGTGGACATTGCAGAAAGTGATCCCCTCTTGCGTTTCGGGGGAAGTACCATTATTTTCGAAGATGTCTCTTTGCCGCATGTGTGGCGGGCCTGTCGACTTTCTTGATGCACATGAGGATTGTGTGCTGTGTCTGGGCCATGCCCATGATGAAGTGGCAATGGAAGGAACAGATTGCAGAGCCTGCGAGAAATTCCCAATCAAGATCCTTAATGCCAGGTTGCCCACAACCCCCTAGCACACTGGAGCCCTCACTCATCTTTAATGTCTCTTTAACTCATGTTAATGAGAGTTCCCAATCTCCAGTAAAAGTGCAGGAAAATATTTTGTTAGGCTGTTGAGAGGACGATTTCATTAGTGTCCAATTTCAATTGACGTGGAGGCTGCAGCAGATTTGGAGTTGGAATGGGCAGCCCCTGAACAGCCATCTAAATGTTGGATGGACAGGTCTTTCCTTGGCACAAGGAATCCCACTTTCTTCCCTGAGCTCCATGAGGAGCTCGCTGATTCAAAGCGCTCCCCTCACTCAGTCCGTCCTCATGCACAAGGAGCATGACGGGCAGCATTGTGAGGCTTTGGACAGCTGTTCCCGTCTTCTGAATTTTTCGATAACCCAGGGCAAAGCCTAATCCAATCAGCAGTATATCTGTTATCATGGTTCCAAATAGGTAGATGTCTTCAATGTCCTCCACGGAAAGAGACGCCAGACACACGACCCGCCAATTTGCTCACGTGTCCATCGTGTAGCCAGCTGCGAATGATCCGGCAGGGCAGTCATGTTCCCCTGAACCCAATCTCCTCATCGAGAAGATGTTGTCAACTGCATTGAGAGACCAATTAATCAAATCCATGTTTCAGTTCACACAATACTCTGGCCTTGTTTGTGCAAAGAAAAGTGGTTCCTCTGAAAATATTTCAAAGACTGCTTGGTCTAATGGCAACTGCAGCCTCCATCTGCCAGCTTGGCTTGCTGCATATGAGGCCGTTGCAACTACAGTTACAGAACCGAGTCCCACCGCATTATTCGAGAGAGGGGATGAAGCATCTTGTCATACCGTGTTCATGTCTTGAGGCTCTGACACTCACACAGGTTCAGCACAGCTATATACGAACAGGGTACGGCAATGGGCATGGTAGTCCGGATAGTAGACGGATAGTAGTGACAATGGATGCCTCACTTTCCAGGCTAGAGAGCCCTCTGCAACAGCCGCCAAACATCCCTTGAATGGCAGAGAAGCGCTGGCATATCTATTGCTTAGTGATGGAAGCTGTTCGTCTGGCGCTGGAGAATTATCTTGCGTTTGTGAAAGACCACCATGTTCTGATTCGCATACATCAATCGCCGGGGAGAAATGCACTTGTGCGCATTGCATGGATTGGCAAGACACCTGCTCTTGTGGGGATATCTGGTATTCTTTAGATTCAAGAAGTTCATGTACAGGGTTGTCTGAACCACTGAAAGTGGTCAAGAGTCATTGTTCACGGAGAATGGAGATTAAACCCCCAAACAGTGAAGTTGATTTGGAGTCTCTTTGGTGAAGCAGAGATAGACATTTTTGCATCAGAAGAGAATGCCCAATGTCCGATATACTTCTCGCTGATGACGGCTCCCCTGAAAGGGGACGTGCTGACGTTCTGATGTTCCCGCATCAAGGTCTAGATGCTGGCAGTTCTCCCTCTATACTGAAAGTTTATGTGCCCACTATCACTGCCTCTCATAAAATGCTGGAGGGCCGCTCAGTCCGCAAGTACCCATTAATATTGTGCTTTGTGGCTGAATCTTTCCTGGCCTAGCCAAATACCAGTATGGGACTTATCACTAGTGCTCACAGTGCTGTCTGATCTGCCGTTTAAACCAGCTGAGTCTAGTGACATGAAAGAGCTATCATTTAAGACGGTGCTGCCTCTCAAGCTAGCATGTGGAAAACGAGTGGGTGATTTACAGGCTCTATCAATCAATAGTGCTTTTATGCAGTTTGGCCCAAACGATTGTATGGTCAGACTCACGCCCAGACTCAGCTACACACCTAAAGTGCTCTCAACCCCGTTCAGGGCCCAGGTTATCACTATACAAGAGTTCTGCTCTTCCGAGCCAAACACCAATTCAGTCTCACAGGAGTATGCTCTGTGCCTCGTGCTTGCACTGCATGCTTATGTAAAAAGGAACTAGCCAGTTTCGAATTTCGGAACAGCTTTTCATCTGTTTCGCGGGCACTAGGAAGGGTGGCCCGCTGTCAAAACAGAGGCTGTCACACTGGACTGTAGAAGCTGTGTGCCTAGCTTTTGATTCCAAGGGACTCGATTGCCCGATAGGAGTGCAAGCCCACTCCACTATGTGTTTGGCATCCTCATGGGCCTAGGCTAAAGGTATATCTATTCAGGACATTTGATTCGCGGCGGGCTGGTCATCTGACAGCACTTTTTGGAATTTTTTGAACTTGGATGTTCCCTCGTTTGCACCACACGTTCTGCGAGTGCAGGATGAGAAGGCTGACCAGCCATTGGACGACTAAATCGCCTTAGGACACACCCAGCCTGATGCGTGCTTTAACATATGGTTTCAACTAGGTCATCTAAGCGAGATGGTTCAGCATCATGTTTGTTCTCTTGCAACTGTAAAGTAATTTACTTAGTGAAACAAGCATACATCCAGAAGTGTCCCTATTTATCTATGCCCGCTTATTCAGACCTGCAGTGTTTTCAAGCACCAACTTATTTTGCTGCCTTATTCCCATCACACCAGTTTAATGCAGTCAAAAACTGCATCTGAGTGTTCAGCCAGGTCCCATACCAGACGCTGAATTGTCTTGCAATTGCCTCAGTGCCTAGCCCTCTGCAGCACAATTTTTCACACGGCAGGGTTTTATACGTACCCCATACATAATGTCGAGAAACCAACTCGATAAGGAAATGTCTCCAGTTACTCATGTAACCTTAGTTCCCTGAGAGGAAGGAACGAGACATTACGTAGATTGCCGAGTGAAAAAAAAATGTTTCTATCCTCAATAGTTCTCGTTCAGTAGAAAGATACTGAGGAATTTGTGGCTGAGCCAGTCAAGGTGAATGCTCAGACGCCATTGGCTATTGCAAAGCAATAGAGTCATTCAATCAGGCTTCAGCATTTTGAGGAAAAGGGTTTCCCCATACGTAAGGGAACATTTGCCCATACGTAATGCCTCGTTCCCTCCTCTCATGGTTACACAAGTATCCATAGATGCTTTCTACATAATGTTACATGTAAAGCTTTAAATATAATAAATGCTTCAAATAAAAAATACAAAATCATCAACTGAGAAAATGTAATGTACATGAAATATAATTAATTAAATGAAAGAATTTGCTCAATATACGTTATTTAGCACATAAACCATTTTCGGTTGAATTTCCAGTAAAATTTAAATCACTTCAAAGTATATATTTACACTCATATAAAATCACTCATATTTCAAATATGGTTTGATTTTAGTCAATACATGAAGGTAAGTAACATTCATACAGGACAATTGCAGAAAAGTCTTACCCTTGAGGGCCAAAGTGCAGTAAACACTGCAGTATACGGCACAGACTGAGCTTTCATGATGCTCAGCACCTGACCAATCACCTCATCTACAACACACAACATAATGGCATACTTTTGCAGGAAAAAACTTCATTGTATTAGTATCTTGGCTTGTTTTGCAATAATAATAATTATTATAGTTATAGCACAAGGTATGTAATACTTGGAGAGGTTTGAATAAGACACCTACCATTTCCGCTAAGCACTTCTTTAGTAGACATCATATCAGCCCTGCAAGAAAAAGACATCCTACAGTCCTCATAAGATCTCATAAGAGTTCCTTTTCAGGTTTTAAGAAGATCCCAGAAGTAAGGGATTTTCATCCATTCACCCTTTTTTACTTTGTGTTTTCAAATTTAATGAGATTTTATACAAAGAAATGCTCACCCGACAAATGGAAAACAATGGTTGTGATCAATTGCATACTATACTATCATCACTTTAAATTTCTGTCACATGGTGAAGAAAGTATTAAAAGAAGACCTTTTCTAATTTTTCAGCACTGCCTCTCTCATCCTGTTTACTATGTGGATTTCAAAAGACACTTTATCTCTTTTTCTATTATTCACTCACTATATCCAAGCTAATAATCCATGGTAACATACTGTACACACAGTTAATGGTTTTATTATATTTTTGCATTAATTATTATTTTGTGCATTTAATCTCATGAATGCTGTAATAATTTTTTGACAATGCATATCCTATTGCCTTAAAATACACTTAGATCCCATAAATGTTTCACATGGTTTGCTCTTTTATCTGTGTTTATTTGCATCACTGGTTGCAGAATGTGTTAACAGATGAAAAAACTAGTTATATCTTCTTCATGCATTTCAGCATTTACAGCATGAGTTTAAAGCATACATTTTTTAAAAAATAAACTATGTAAATAAATATGCAAATAAATATGTAAAAGAACCATAGTTTTTGGAGAAGATAACTGGATGGCACTCACTGAACTGCATTATTAAGGTAATGTGACAATGCCGCATAGTACAATTTGAAACAATATCAAATAGCATAATGTTTTAGTTCATATATTATATAAAGAAATCTGTAGTCAGTGTACAGTATTTATTTCATTCTTAACTCCAGACAGTGTCGAAGAGATTTGATTACCCGCCGCTGTAAGGGAGGCGGAAGACCAGCAAGGCAGCAAGAGAAGCATTGAGGCGGAGTTGAGCAAGCGTGTCTGGATTCATGTAGAGAGGAGCCGCATCAATCTGATTCTGGAGGAGTGTAGAAACCAAAGCAGTGGCAGACGATGATACTGATGGCAACCAAAAGGAAGAGGAGGAGAGTAGAGCCGCCTGTGAACATGCCACAGTCATGCATCAACAAAACCTGAGAGCTGCTTTTTAATAATTGAGTAACAAGCACAAGTGATTTCATCTGATATAACTAAAAAAAAAAATTAATCTCAGTTAATACCAACTAACAACTTTAAGTCAACTAAAGTCAAAAACATAAGAAGTAATAAATGTCATAAGTAGTGACAGGTGGAAAAGGCATCAACATACCTCAAGATTTTGGAAGACACTATCCTGTTTGTTTCCAAAGACTCCTCCATACAATGTGAAGTCATCGACACTCAACTGAATGAAACACACAAAGTTCAACCCATATGATTAGCACTACCTCAACTAGCAATTCAGATTGTTTGAGTAGTCACTGAGCTATATATGACTGGATCGCTCATCGCGTACTAAACTGCAAACAGGCAGTGAAGCCACCAGAAGTGCTCGAATCGCCATTTTACTAATCCCTACCTGCAGAGAGCACCACTGAGTCACGTGCAAAGCGCTGACCAAAAAATCTAACGATTTTAAGCAAATCAGACAAACAGGATTAGTTTTTATGTTATCTTCATGTAAATTAATGTTTACTTCAGATGTTATCTGCAGTGTTTACGGTCTTTTTGGGCAGGATAAGCAATAAATTAAAATAGTTTAGGTGGCTGTGTCTGCTGCGCACTGCCAACACAGGGAACTTGATCCAACACAAAATATAGCTTATTTCTTTATGAACATAAACCGTACTGTATATAGTAAGACATTTCTCAGGATAAATTATGATGTGTATATTTTTAATGTCCTGATTGAGCAAAATCTATTTCAGACTCTCCAAGATCGCAAAAATGTATATTAACGTTACCACTGTTTAAATCATTAACTGCTTCAAAATGAATGCTTTTAACAAAAGCATTAATATATATATGTGTGTGTGTATATATATATATATATAAATATATATATATATATATATATATATATATATATATATATATATATATATATATATATATATATATATATATATATAATTTGAGGTCATGTTCGTCTTATGTTTATCATGTTCATGATGTTCGCTACTGTAATGAACGTAGCTTTTTTCTAAGTAGGGGAAATTGCCTAGGGTGTTTGCATTGTAAGAATGTACAGAGATACTTCAGATTTAAAACGCTGACTTGGTTTTCTCATTAAAATCATACAATTTTCTATTAATTCATTAGAATGTTTTCACACACTATGGATTACCAATACGGCGGCACGGTGACTTCACTTTCATGACATCTTGAGCAATCTAGTTATAGATCAGTGGTAGTAATCCATTTAGAAATATGTATCTATTAGTGATTGTGAAATTATTGTATCTCTCTCTCGATGTCTGTCTCTATGGCCTCATTCACAACTAGTATCAATGTGTTCTGTAATGTGAGCTAATCACAAACAAGACTTATTTTTTCTTGTTTTACTTTCTTCCTTATGTTTTTATTTAATTTTGTCTTTTATCAACAGGCGGCACACTGACACATTGCAGATATATGTATGCAAAATGTGTCAAGAAATGTATTATATATACGTATATTTATATATATTACTGCCAACCTGAGGTTCAATTCCTATAGTCATCCAATACTGTTGGAGCGACAAAACAGTAATGTTGTGCAGCAAAAAGCAGTTTAGATGCACAAATCAGGAAATTATTTCCTATTGGCACACTAAATCAAACCATATAAATCTGTTTTCTTGTGTTCTGAATATAGTGCATACTTTATCCTGCAGGAAGAGCAGAAGATTATGTGGTGTAGTGCTCAGTGCTGTGTTCAGGTGTGACTCCAGCTCCTCCACAGACACAGTGTGACCCGCTGAAGGAGCATCCACAGGAGACAAAGCAAACCTTCACACAAGACATTATAAGACACAGGTTTAGAAATACACATTTGTGAAATTAAATAAGCTCTCCAATGATGTATGGTTTGTTAGGATAAAACAATATTTGGCAAAAAAAAAATCAAAATATTGAGAAAATCGCCTTTAAAGTTTTCCAAATTAAGTCCTTAGCAATGAATATTATTAATCAAACCTTAAGTTTTTATATATTTACACTTGGAGATTTACAAAATATCTTAATGAAACATGATCGTTACTTAATATCCTAATGATTTTTGGCATCGATCATTTTGACCCATGCAATGTACTTGTGGTTATTGCTACAGTGACGGTGCTACACCGGGACTGGGTGGGGGGTTGGAGGGGTTTAGCTCCGTCAGAATTTTTAATAGCCCCGGTTTAGCCCCATTTCTTTGTGAAGTAACTCTGACATCATCAATATAATTTATTTTCTTATTTATTTCCCCCCATCTTTAACACCGGTAGAGAAAGCCTGCAAATATACCCGTGCTACTTATGACTGGTTTTGTGCTCCAGGGTCAAATATCATGATCATAATGACAAAACCACACAATGAACATCAGAAGTGTAACTCTGACACAACACAAAAACCGGATTAACGCAGATTCTAGTAACTGTGTAACGTTAGACATCCATGACGGCCGAAATGCTGCCTTGACAGTTTACTAGCTTTAAGACAGCCATCACCGCTCAACAATGCACACTGAAGCGTGTAGATACATATAGTGTTCGATTACTAAACGTGTGTTGTTTATCAGAGAATATAACACTTTAAAGCTCATATAGAAGTGTTTACACGGGTTTTCAGTACTGGACAGCGACCGTGTCATCCAGCTAGCAAACCGCCAAAGCTAACTCTCGCCATTCAGCCTCCCTAACTACATTCATATACTGTCGGTCTTTACCCATCGCTCGCCCATGCGACCAGAGGGACTTGTTCATCGCTTTTCGCTGCTGCGATCACACACAGAAGAAAAAGCGAAATCATCGCTGTGTTACCGGAGACCGTCCTCAAAGCAGCCATCTTCCGAGCAGATTAGGCGTGACGTCATAACCGGCCATCTCCAGCGTGATTGATCAATGACGTATAAAGCTTATAAATGTACCAAAACAGGACTAGCCTACATTCATTGGCTAATAAGAGACCTCTCTTTAAGGGATACAGTTTTAATTACTAAGGGATAGGGTATTTCTAGTTGAACACATCTAGTTTTGCAGCAATGGCTTTACATCTTGATTAGATCATTACATAACAAGACACATTTTCATGAATACATATGAATGGTGGCTTAAATGTTTTGGACTATGCTACAATAAATAATACATGTAAAGTTCCTGTGGCTCAGTGATAACGTTGCGTTAGCAAGGTCATGGGTTCAATTCCCTATGAACATATGTACATACTGATAAAAACTGTATAGTCTGAATGTACTGTATGTTGCTTTAGATAAAAGTGTCTGCTAAATGCATAAAATATGAGGTTAACTGGCTTAAAAAAAAAAAATTCTAATTCCAATTGGTGTTTTACACCCTCCCATATTCTATCAAAATTTGATGGTATTTTATTTTTTTTTCTTAGCTGTAATTATGCTATTGATAAAATAGCTGGAAAACTAGCTGAATTTCACTGCCGGGCCTTTTTATCATGGTCTTTGAGCAACAAGCAGTTTTTCACCTCATAGATACTATATGAAGAACTATGAGGAAATATAGGCTTTATCTGAAACACTGCTTTGACAATATTAGTGGATCAGTTATAAAATTTTAATGGTTATCTTTTTACTTATGGTGAGTATGGCACATTATAAGATTCCCGTCACACCAGGGGACTATGCCAAAGCTTTGGGGGCTATTTCTTCTGAAGTTTGTATGTTATTTAGACATCAGACAAGAATTAACATCCAACGGCGGTCTCTGGCTGATATAAAAAGTTTTTATACAGGTAACATCTGTTTTTCTCTTAAATCACACAACAGAAACATAAGAGCTTTATTTCATTGCGGCATTGTGTCTTTGCTTTATGTGTATTTATATTGGAATGAACCAACAGACAATATTGTTTGGAAAAAAGTTTAATACATAATCAATATTTAATTAAAAACAAGGTTAAGAGAGGATCATTCAAAATTATACACAGGATTTACCCAGTCAAAAATTACTTGGTAAAATTTCAATATGATATTGATTTTAGTTGCTCTTTTTGTGTCAGTTGCCCTGAAACTGTGCTACATTTGTTTTGGCATTGCCCTTTTGTAAAACTGTTTTGGCAAAATGTATGTGATTTTATTGTACAAAATATCGATAATCATTATGTTTTTTTATGGAAATACTCAGTATTTGGCATATTGGAGAACAGCAAAGAAAAGCACAGTCACGTTCACATGAATCTCTTCTTTTTTTTTTTTTTTTACATGCAAAATTTTATATTCACAAATGTAAGTTTTCATGCAAAAAATATATATATTGGTGGGGGGGGGGGTATTGGAGCATTATATTTGATACTGTATGATTTTCTATGAAACCAAAAGCAATTAAAAAGGTAAGAGTTTGTAAACGCTTTAATATTTTTCAATAAAATATTTGTACTTGTATTTTGTTTATATCATGTCTAGTGTTTAATTTTTGATTTGGTTAGTAAAAAAGGACTAGCCTACATAATGCTGCCACCTTTAATTTGTTGTTTTTATTAAAAGTAATTTCAGTTAATACCTTAACATTTAATGAATGGGGTTCAAAATTTATTTGGATTCTATTTATTCTATTCTATACATTAGCCTACTAGCAACAATTTTGTTATTAAAGCTAAGGCAAAATGGTTAGCACTTTACCCAAACATCACTTTTTTTTTAAGGTGGACTGTGCCAAATGCAGTTTTGTTTAATAATAAAGTTAAAGAAATGCATTTTAAAATCATTCATCATTACCCTTGTAATTGGTATCTAAGTCAATTTAACCATATTTCTCCACTCTGCTCTTTCTGCCAAGAGGAAGAAGTATCTATTTCACATTTACTCGATTTCTGTTATTATTCTTAACAATTCTGGCTTCAAATATCAACTTACCTATTTCTTGTTTTACACCAGCTATATTTCCATTTGTAAGGTTATTTTCCATTCTGATATTTCTGATAATAAGGAGTTAGATGATGTCTTAAAGTTTATATGTATGATGGGTAAATACCAAGTCCACAAATCTAGATACCCTCCATTTAAATCCAGCTGCAAAATATTAACTTCTGATCTATATTTATTACTGCCATCACTTCAAAATTCTCCTCCAATAAAAAAGCTCAGATGACAACTATTATAGAATTGTAAAGTGGATCATATTTTTCTCTTCTGTAATCCTTCATATGTTCTGTTATTTGGTCTATATTTTGCACTGTATATTATGATATATGTTATTGTATAGTGTGCATTGTGCAAGAAGGATGTATGCCATGCCTTTTAGATTGATCAGATTTATCTAATAAACACACATACACATTATACGTTCACCCCCTGGCTCTTAATGCATGGTGTCTCCTTCTGGAGCATCAGTAAGCGTTTGAACCTTCTGTAATAGTTACATACAAGTCCATCAGTTGTCCTCAGTGTGAAAAGATGGATCTCAAAACCACACACTTACTGTTGGAAAGATTTTAAAATATTCTGTCTGTTTCATCAGCTGACATGGTATAAACGGTAATTATTATATCCCGAAATGGGCACAAATTCCTATAGGTCTATTCTGAAATAATTCTGTATTTACAGGGTATTTGCATTCAAATAGTGCATCAAATATAAAAAATCTAACAGCTAATATCTTCCATTTAAAATGTCTCAATCTGTAATTTAAAAAAAATACTAAGTGCTTCAGCAGTCCCACTTCAAATCAAGAATTTGACTGTTGTCACTATAATCACTGATCCAGCTATGACAACTGTGCATAGAAATCTAACATGTTCAGGTGTTTAGGAAATAAGAGAGAATGACTCAATGACAGGCTAGGATGTAAAAAAAAAAAAAAAAAAAAAAATTACTTTCATCGTTCTAAATGCTAACGCTATTTTTGATGGGTGAAGGATTCTGTACAATTAAAATAAAATAAATGACCGTGTAAGACTGCAAAATATCGTGTTTCATAGTCTACAAGGCATTTCCAGTCACTGATATACACAGCATGTCTCCTGAGGTCCTGCACATTGCTCAAAATGAAATTTACTTTCTCTATAGAGGTGTAACTCCTTTACAAAAAAAAAGAAAAGATGTCTGTCCTTCTTTAGCCCATGTCTGACTGTCCACATATAAATGAATGGACGCCCATGGATATAAATGTACTTAAAAGGATGCCGTAAACCTCTTATGGTGTAGTTCTCCTCAGTGTCTATGCTGAGTTGTAAGGCCCGGGTTAACTAATGGGTAATGTCCTGTATAGCCCTTTAACCTGTAAAACGTCCCTTCAGGGGTCACGAGTGTTTCCGAATCCTGTGATGAAGCGCCTCCGCCTGGGCTTTCAAACTGAGAAACTCCCCTTGAATAAAGTCTGTCAGTGTTTTCCGCATTTCCATCTGAAGATAAAAATAATGTCTTACTCAACTGTAAGACTACTACTACTATTAGTATTCGTATTATTATTATTATTAACTTTTTAAACCCTCTGCCACCTACCGGACTTGTGTTTTCAGCTCTCAGGGCATTTACCAGATGTCTGACAGTGAACGGCTTTCCAACTACAACAGTTATTCGCTGCAAAAAGAAAAGTACACTCAGAGTCAAAACTGTGACAGTGAAAAATATCAGGTATGACACATCACTCAAGCAAAATATGCATTAACCTGTCCAACTCGAGGGACGTATGGCGCTTGATTTGGTAAAACATCATTCATACCTGAAAAAATATTGTACAGAAACATGTGCTCAAATATGAATTCATAAAGTTATGTGCTATGATAACAGCTTATGTGATCTGAACGTGTATGTGCCTAGCTTACCTACATGCCACATAGGTAAAATGATTGGGTGAAGAGAGCACTCTGCAATCAAACGCCCGACTCCTAGAAGGATTTACTTGATTAACAACCAAACCAATCAGGCTAAAACTAGTAAACTATTACTGGAGCATATATCTTACCCCATTTTATCCTCATGAACTCTCCAGTCATGTTAACTTTACCTGGGAGGAGAAATGTACCATATTTCCTTCAACTTGTACCATAAACAAATGTTGAGGTTAAAATTATGAGTGTCCTCTGCTGTCTGTACCCTCTGGAAATATGTGAACCCATTCCCCTTGATTCAGCCTTTCCACCAGGAAATCCATTCCCTTCTGATATACTCCATCACCTAAAAACACAGGACAGTTTAATGCATTCCATGAAATATAGCTTTAAAAAAAAGGTACACACACACAAACACACACAATAAAATTGAAAAAAAAATCTTAAAAACCTTATCAACTCCAGTGTCTCCTCATATGTTTTTTATACTTGGTTAATGTATAAATTAGATGAAAAGAAAGCACTGACACGTTATTATATTATTATTATTTAGCATGTGTTCATGATTATAACATTAAAAGTCAGCTGCAGTAAGATAAATTCCTCTTCTTCTATCAGTGTGTGTTTCAAATCTTTCTTACTATCTCTTTCAAACCATAATTACCAAGATTATCCTGCATACATATTAAACGCAGGTACTCGTCTCCAATGGCAGTCAAATCATTTTAAATACTTTAAATACAGTCCATCCATTTTTAATTTACTTTTGTTTAATTTAGTCATAAAAAAAAGAAACTGTGGGAAATAAGATGGGCTCAGATGAGTTCACCTCTAACAACAGGCACACATTTCCCTCTGCTGAAGAATCTGGAGTGTAGTTCTCTTGTGAAACAGATGTCAGAGGCAGCAGGTGTCCTGAGCACACACAGATAACAAATGATACCATATAACACGATGAAACACTTTAACACGAGTCTCCAGATTCTGCTTTCATCCACTCACCATCTCATCCTGTTAAAGTTCCACAGATGCCGGAGCTTCAGGACCCCTGACATCAGAATGTGAACAAACACTATCAATGCATTTACACGTTCAACTGACAAATCTACTATAAAACGCGTTATCTCAGTTATATAGAATGTGATTTTTTTTTTTTTTTTAAGCCATGATATTATAATTTAAAAAGCAGGTATGTGAAGCTCTGCCCACCCCAGATGTGTGGATCGTCCATACAGGACTGATGATTGCACACTGTGATCAGAGGCGTGTCCTTGGGACGCTCATCAACCAGGTCCAACAAAACATCCTGGTTGTGCACCACCAAAGAGTTCAAATAATCTGCACAAACAGATAAATTAGGGTAAAATTTACCTTTTTTTATAATTTATAATACACATTATTCCAAATCTGGATGTGGAGAAACAGGTCCGTAGCCAGCTTTGAGGTCACCGAGGTCTTTGAGGTCACCGAGTTTTCATGTTCAAAAATGTAATTTGTCCTCTGAATTATTAATTTGCTGTTTAAAACTCCCCACATGAATGTCTGATTGTATATTTCAGCTTAGAATGTTTGCAACAATGTTTAGCATTTATGGAATGAAACTAATCTCTGTCAGATGGAGGAGTGAACGAGTCTAGAGAGAGCGCCCAGATCCTGCTATAATATAAAGTAATATATAAAGTAATTCTAAGTATTTTGGACTTGTCTTTTCCACTTAATTTGACACTTTAGAAAGTTTTTAATGTGGGAAGTTTAGGCTCAGCGATATTTTTCTATTATCTTCTTTGCAAAACATTTGAAATAATTTTGGTTTATTTCTATTTACTTTATAGCAATATCTGGCAACAATGCATTACTGGCACTTACAGGTTAGAGCTGACAGAATAACACATTTGGTAAGGGAAACGCAAAAAATATCATGGTATTATCTTTCAGAAACTTTAGCAACGCTGCCAAAAACAGTAGCTTTTAACACTAGTACACTCATATCTGTAGAACAAGTAGGTTACAGAATGAAATGAAAAAGCCTATGCAAACACTAGCCATGGAGAAGTCTATGCTTTAATCAGTATAGTAGTTACATTTTCATAAGAGCACTCGACAAAGTTATCATCCATACAGGAATGATTATTAACGAAAACTATAACAGTTATATGTACAGTTGCATGAATAATAAGCAACTGATTAAATTATCCACCCCAGTTAAACTATTAACACATTTTGTCACAATGAATAGGGTACGATTTAAAAATTATCATCTCTCCGTAAACTGGGAAAATATCTTTCACAAACATCTATATCTATATGTCTCTTTTATTAAATAGTTTTATAAACAATTTATCCCCAAGCCAGGGTACGTCCATGTGGAGAGACGTCATACTCACTGGTCCAAAGGTAACTGTATGAGCCCACCATCCCCATGATCACTCTGCTGGATATCCTCCAGCCCAGGCGGGGGCATTGTGGGAAGGGCCACGTCACCTCCAAGGGCATCGCCACAGCATTCACCAGCTCTGAGATATTACAGCAGAGAATAGACAATACACTGACTTTGATCTGCTAGCAGTGACACAGTTCAGCTGCTGAGTACGTTATGTTTTTGCTCCAGGTGCATCAGGTATAGCATGCAATACGTTTGGCATAGATCTGTTAAGCATAAGCAAGAGCTTTATGTCCAAATAAAAACAGAGGAGCAGCGTGACAGATGTTTACACAAATCACACAACCTTGAGAAATAGTGTGATGTGTGAAAACACAAAACAATGATAAAAAACAAACACGACGCTTAAAATCTGCTGAATGCTCAGTCAAACAATAAGAAACTTCCTGATTTTAAACTAGAACTTATGAAAACAGTGTAATTGTACATGACTGAATTTACTTATGGGTGTAGTTAATTGTACTCCGCTATGATGTAATAGCAACGTTAAATTGTAATGTGAATTTGATCCATTGTAAAAAGTATAATTGAGAAAATGTAACCCTCCCACCTTCCGTCCCGTCAGCCGATGGGCGCAGAGATCCAGCTGCCCCGGAAGTACTATACCATCGCGAGCGATCATGGGAGCTGTAGTTTTTTAGTCGTTATGGTTCTTCATCTTCTCCTTCTTCTTCTTTTGGTGTTTTATGGCGGTTGGCAAACAAACGATAGGTGCATTCCCGCCACCTACTGGCCTGGAGTCTGAACCATTGACGGAATCGGAATGACTAAATCAATAATAAAAAAAAAAGATTAAAAAAAAAAAAAAATCTAAATCCTGTTAAACAGATCTACTTAAAAAATGTGTCAATAAAGCATTATATGTTTTACAATGATTCAAGCCATTATTCAACAGAGTTTTAAGTGTACCATTTTCTATGCATTTCTTTTAATTTTTCCAACAAAATTGCCCTTTAATTTTCATAAGCAGAACAGTGTAATAGCATATGGTCTACTGATACTGCTAATCTGCACATACTACAGACCAATGCGAAGTGGTTGTGGTTACCATGTTTAATAATGTTTTTTGTTTGTTTGTTTGTAGTAGTAAGCCATGGTTGATTTTCACAAGGGTGTGTGTGTGTGTGTGTATGTGCTTGGTATACCCTATGTTATGGTGACCCAAATTTTCTCACAAGGATGGTACCAGAAAATTTTTACCTTGTAGGGATATTTTCAGTCCCCATGACACACACACACACACACACACACACACAAACTCACACACATACAATTGCATAATAAATTAAAAGAAAATAGAATACAAAAAGATTCTAAAGGTAGTTAGATTTTTAAAGAATAGAATTAGAATAGTGAGTGTTAAAGTTCGAGGGTCAAATAAAGATGGAAGAGATGTGTTTTAAGCCGATTCTTGAAGATGGCTAAGGACTCAGCTGCTCGGATTGAGTTGGGGAGGTCATTCCACCAGGAGGGAACATTTAATTTAAAAGTCCGTAAAAGTGACTTTGTGCTTCTTTGGGATGGCACAATCAAGCAACGTTCACTTGCAGAACGCAAGCTTCTAGAGGCACATAAGTCTGAAGTAACAAATTTAGGTAAATGGGTGCAGAGCCAGTGGTAGTTTTGTAGGCAAACATCAATGCCTTGAATTTTATGCGAGCAGCTATTGGAGGCCAGTGCAAATTGATAAACAGAGGTGTGACGTGTATTCTTTTTGGCTCATTGAAAATTAATCTTGCTGCCGCGTTCTGAATTAATTGTAAAGAAAATTGTAATTGTAATTGTAAAATCCCATTACGACTATGAAATGTCCCAATAAAACATAAAACTAGTGTGTGGCACTTATTTTTGGACTTTTGAATTCTTCTGCTCTCACCCTCCCAGTCAACTTTCCTAAATGAGAAACTGAAACAAACCAAATTTTACTGAGATTGGACTATGTTTAGGGTTTGCTCAACAAAGCTGAAATACTTAATGACAATAACAGCCTGTAATTAATAATTATACAAAACCATTAGAAAACTGTGAATTATGTTAAAAACGAGAACACTGTCACCATAAACTCACTCACATTACACTTTCAGGGTTTGCAGTAACAAAAGTAGCATCAGGGGAAGAAAGATGTTTAACATCCACTGCCAAACAAACTCCTTATTCTAAGTTATTCTACATGATCTGTTATTGATTTTCATTGTTCAACTCTTTATTCCATTATTTAACTCCTTATTCTAAATGATCTATTACAATGATTCTTAAATCTGTTGCTTTTGTAAATGTCCCCCCATTTAGACCATACCAAAGGGGTTATAAAACCATAAAGTCATTGTTTTATATTCAGAACTCAAGGTATGCAAAGCTTGAAGCATTGCACCCAAAATAATAAAGAGTCTGAATACTTACATCAGAGTAATATTCGTTTTTCATTTTTAATAATTTTATTATCATACAGTTTACATAGAGATGCAAGTGACCTGTTGTAAAGATAACCAGCTATATATACAGTACGACACAGAGATTGTGATTTGCACACATAGTAATTGCTCTACAATTACTATAATTATTTTATACACAGAAGAAGAAAATAATCTCACATGAGAGTTAATGCATGATTTTTTTCTTCTACCTTTTTATGACAATTTTAAAAACATGGTTTTAATGCGAAACCAATACATTTCAAAGTAAAACTGACATGTTATAAGTTTTTAGATTTGCTTTTATAATTGTATCATTATAATAATTAAATTGAAAATAATTAGCATTAGATAGTAAATAAGAGATAAGAGAGGATCATTAAAAAGTAACACGTTACTGTAAACTTGTTGATAAGGCACAGAACTCTGTCATCTGCTCCAAATGGAAAAGACATACAAATGAAAAATGTCTAAAATGACACTAAAAAGGGCAGAAAAACAATGCTATATATATATATATATATATATATATATATATATATATATATATATATATATAAGTATTCAAATATCAGTTGTGTAGTATCCCTCATCGGTAAGTGTGAAATCACCAGTCTGGAGCAATGTAGTTTAAGCACTTTAGGGCAACCTCAAAGCCTAGAAAACAAGCCTGCCAGCAGGAAAACAGAGAGAGTTACACCATTAAGAAAATAGCATTTCAAAACATATGAACTCTCATTTTCACATTCACAATCCACTGAATGTCAAATGTAGAATGGAAAATGCATCATTGACCTATTTAAAAAATGCACACTTGTAAGACAATATTTAATTTTAACAATTTAGAATTGTGAGTATTTCAATGTCAATGTCACCTGTATTTGACAAAATAATCCTGGATCAACAGTAGCGTTTATGTTTTTAAGATTGGCTCTGTCCAGTTCCATCAATTCTCTTCTCCCTTTACATAGCCTGCCTAAAAGAAGTTGTGCACTCTAATATTTCACTGGACCACCTATAGCTGTCATAACATTGTGCTTTGTGTTGGCATTGTTTAAACAACATTATGCAACATCACAACATTTATTTCCATCAAGAGTTGCTTTCTTTTGGGCCTGGATCTTGTGTTGAAAATGGGAGAGTCTAGCCACTCTGTAAAGTGGACTCCAGCACATCTTCAAGACATTCAGTAGAGTTAAGCTCAGGACTGGTGATCATTTCATACATGAAAGTGATTCCTCGTGTTCACTGAAGCACTATTTCACAATTCTAGCCTAATGAATTTTGTTGCTGTCATGGTGGAATGTGTACATTGGTACATCCTCTGACATGGTTGTTTGAGAAATGGAAAGCTACACACTGCATCAGTTTAGGCTAAAAGAATAATTCCCAAACATACAACAAGACGGAAACATCAAAATCACTGCAATAATCATCCAATTCAAGATTCTTCAATATTTGCTTATTTAAATCCAAATAGTGATTTTTTTTCTTGTCTTTTTTTTCTTTTTTTGACCAGGCAGGGTACATTTGAATGAGTCTACATATCCAAAATTTCTAAGTTTATAAACAATGTATCCTTAAAATTTCTGAATATGACACTGTGACTGGCACTGGAACAATATTCATTCACTTTGTTTATCCCGCAGAACTGTGAAAGTGCAGAGGCACTTAATTAATTTTTTTTTTACATTTATTTCTGCAGAATGGTTGATTGTGGCAAAAATTTTGGAAAATAGGGTTTAACCTTAATGTGCATGTAAATATGAAAGCACTTTGAACACTGTGTATTATGTCTTGCTAGCTCATATATAGCCAAATGCTTTGAAGCATTAATAAATGGCAAATTTGCATCACATAAAGTTTATTAGTTTGTTTAGGTTAAAAATATGTAATCAAAATGTATGGAATTTTATATGCATTTGAAATACATAAATCTTAAGAATTAGGCCTAAATATTTTTTGAGTGTATCTTGAATTTTGGGTGCATGTAACTGCATTTTCATAGGCTACACCATGCAGCCTTTCATAGTCCTGCATCATGTTCATGCATTATTAACTTCTGCAAATGAACGCATTCAATCGACAGCTATAGTGCCAGCCCTTATAAATATATGTCATTTTATGGCAAACTTATCGTAAAAGAGCAAATATATCTATGTCTATATATATATATACATATGACATGATATAACTATTATGATATGATATAACCACTCAATAGCTGAAAAGGTAAATGGAGCTCTCGAGTCCATATATTGTCAGTTCATAAGAATTTATGAGTCAAATAAAGGTGACTTGAATTGGCTATTATAAATACAGTGATAAACTGTCCCACATGAAAGACACTGTGCCATAAACATACTCGGTTACTAATGTTAACTTTAGATATGGAACAAGTACTGCATCGTAAGCCGTTCAGGCTAAGACACTATGGGGAAAAAGTCATTTTCTCCAATTTATAAAGCCTTTTTCAATCACGCAGTGAAACTACATGACCATTGGTTTGTGAAGTTTGATAGAAACGAACCAATGGCGGCACGAGCACGGACCATTCTGATCCTCGGTTTGAACTTCAGCAAGTTGTCTTCACCACATCTAGATGCCTAAATGCACTGAGTTGCTGCCATGTGTTTGGCTAATTAACAATTTGTGTTACCAAGCAATTGAACAGGTGAACCTAATAAAGTGGCCAGTTAGTGTACAACTTTACTAGAACTCTGTAATAAACATTTTCATGACAACAGGCAAATTAAGTGCTGAAATTGAAAAATGTATTGGTAGCACAAGTATGTTTTCTCACCGCATTGGCAGGAAATGCTCGTAACATGACTGCACTCAAGCCTTTGTAGAGAGCATGGGCTCCTTCCTCCCGTAACAGTGTTTTTAACACATCTCTCAAACCCCGGTAACGCTTGTCAGTGGCTGCAGGACAGAAGACAGAGCATTGTCTGCATTTTCTGTTAATCACAGACTACTACAACTGCTACATGCTTTTGGTATTAAGTGCAGCACTTGGTAATTGTGAACAAAAATGGACAATTGGTAATTGCGAACAAAACAAACTGTGAAAAAATGTTTCAACTTGAATTGAAGTAAAAATAATTAAAATACAAATATATTATCTTCAAAAAATGTGGCACAATTACTGGCACCTCTGAAAAAAATATGAATAAAATCCAACTGAAGTAAATTCCTCTTCATATGGTACCTTTTAAAGTATACTTGAGTCATTAAATCATTTAAGTGGCATTGGGTTTTATCTATGAGGTGATATAGACGGTTTCATCGGGCGCACGCGCCTGGCCCTAAGTTAACTTCCGGTCTGTGTTGTGTATATCGGTCTTGCTGCGGTGACTTCTACAAACGCAGTTAAGGTGATGAGTAGACTGAAGTTGGGTTTAGGTGGTTGTGCTGTGGGATGTGTTTCCCATACATTTATTTATTTGTGGAGACTCGCCATGATTTTAAAACTGATCGATTTTCCGAAAGGCTTTGTTGAATAAACATGAGCACGTACTGTACGTACGTTTAATAATAATAATAATTCCTTACGTTTATATGTTTAAATAGCAAAACGAGGCACAGGCGTTTTTATATCACTGTATTTTTGAAGGAAGACTTGCATGTTATATGCCCGATAAAGCAGCGTTTGTGAGCGTAGCTCTATTTCTCGCGCTTTAAAGCATCTCCTGTTGGCAAAGAATGAATTTGCATTTTCATTATGTCCGTCTGATTTACACAGTAAACATATTTTGTTTGTTATCAAAAAATATCTACTCTAGAGGGACTTTGCTGTTATTATTGATTCTATTTGGAAGTCTACCGGGAGTTAGGGCCACAAAAGCGTGCATGCACAGTAACGTTTGTTTATGTTTTTGCCGTTGAAACCGTCTATAAAGTGCAAATTTGTATTCTCATGGGAAAGACACGAGAATACATCAATGAGTGACAGAAGATATTGAGCCACACAAGTAAGGAAAAGGCTATTCTGTGAGATAATGGTTGCAACATTAATTTAAAAGTGAGTAATCCATGAAAAATTATCCATCATTTCAATCAGACACCACCTACATAACCATAAACTTATTTGAGAGGCCTTTGATGTCATCATACAACAAAAGCACTAAAAGTTTGCAAAACATTACTGGGTTTTTTCTTTGGAACCATTGCCATGGCAACAAAGCTTTTTTATGTTTATTTTTTATTTTATTTATTTATTTATTTTTCAGAAAAAATGTTTGTTTTGGTGACCAATAATTATGGCACACATACAGTATATTTAAAAAAATATGTGTTTTGTATTTTTAAAAAAGTGCATTCTAAATGAAAAGCCCAATAAGATAAACAGTAAAAACATTTTTCCTAAGACTATCTGTTCAAATTTACCAAGAATGCATATGTTATTAAATGACACAGAAAGACGCATTATACATTACTGAGGAAGTACATGAAAATCAATGTTCAGAACACATTAACGTTAATTCTGTAATGCTAACGTCTTATTCTTGTGTTTATGCCATGCCCGGTATATCTACACTATACAGTGTGTTTGGCATATATGATTCTAACTCATATTTATTTTTAAATATATGATAACACTTTTTTGGTAAGACGATACTTACCAAAGATGAGAATTTGTGTGGTGTACCTGTTTGGTAGTTTGATTTAAGCACATCTGCAGGCAGAGCAATCAGCCAGTTTAACATGCCAGCAATCCCACCTGCAAGAAGAACTCTGGATGTGCTGAGGTGATGAACACTTGAAAAAAGTGAAATGAACATTAGCTCTAAATCCTGATAGTGTTTATAGCTAGAATAAAAAAGTAGTGACTCTCACCTTTCTCCCTCAGGGGTCAGAAACTTTTTTAAGTATTCATATGTTAGAAAGTATACACCATTCGAAGGCACATCTAAAAGAAAAAGAAAAAAAGATGCACCCATAAAGGCCACCCATTACTTTTAGTTTACATGTCAGGGAATATATCATGACACACATATTTCACAAGTTCACCAATTAAGAATATCACACACATATACACACACACACACCTCTGATTAGAGTAAGAACAGTGCCCTTGTAGACACTGCGAATTCCCTGTTCCTTATAAAGTTTTAGTGCACAATCCACTGGTCCAGTGTACTTAAGCTGACTGGCCGAGGTCTGGATCTAAAACACATATGCATATGTCAATAAACAAAAATCATAACGTTACAGGATTTTACATGATTATAGGGGTCTTAACCTGAGAAATCATAAATCCCTTGATATTTTGACAAATAAGAGGTCACTGTACTATAAAAACATCCTGTAAATTTCAGAACTTGTTACTTTCTCATTAGTCTAAAAACAGCTTAGATTGAAACCAATCTGCCAAGAATGTTCTATGATGTAAAAGTGTGGATAAGCACCTCCTCCACAGAAGAAGATCAACACCTACATTACTGCTGTTTAGCCCCACCCACCGATTCTAGATAACTGCCTATTAAGCCCATCCCACAGATTCTACATCACTGCATGTTTAGCCCCGACCACCAAATCTACATCACTGCTTGTTCAGCACCGCCCACCGATTCTACATCAATGCCTGTTTAGCCCCGCCCACCGATTCTACATCACTGCCTGTTTAGCCCCGCCCACCGATTCTACATCACTGCCTGTTTAGCACCGCCCACCGATTCTACATCACTGCCTGTTTAGCCCCGCCCACCGATTCTACATCACTGCCTGTTTAGCCCCGCCCACCGATTCTACATCACTGCCTGTTTAGCACCGCTCAGCGATTCTACTTAACTATCTGTTAAGCACCACCCACCAATTCGACATTACTGCTTGTTTAGCACCGCCCACCGATTCTACATCACTGCCTGTTTAGCACCGCCCACCGATTCTATACATCACTGCTTGTTTAGCACCACCCACCGATTCTACATCACTGCCTGTTTAGCCCCGCCCACCGATTCACACATGTTGTGTAAATGATCAGAGAGGCAAACCCAGGGGCCCGTTCTCCATACATCACTTAAATCTTCTGATCGTGATAACTGATCTCTAGCTAGTTTGGTTCTTCATACTGATTTGTGGATTTTATTAAAATACCTGGATTAAATTGTCTAAGATTAGTCTAAAGTTACTGCTCTTTCTCATGTTTCCCATTATGTACAGATTATTGATACTCAAAACCACGATCAGCAATGCAGCGATTGGCTGACAGCAAGACAGCAATGTAATGACATCATATAATTAAAAAAGACACCTGAAATTTCTGGACCTTTATAAGGAAACATATTATTACATGATTCACTATTTCTAGTACTTGTACAGCTGTTACATTTTTATTTCAATGTTATAATTAGAAATTCATAAAATTTTATCTTCAAAGCAGATTTGTTACGTGACTGCATTAATTGGTCAAGATCAAGTCACCTGCATCTCCTGTGCTCCATCAAGCCACTCCAATAATATCTGTCACCACTCAAATTAATGCACTCTACATGATTTGTATAGCATGTGTGTAAGACTCTAATACAATTATAAAGTAATTCTTTAATGACAAATAAATCTTTCACCAAGCAAAACTGTCCGTGTCTATAGTAGCCTATCATAGATTCATAATTATTCATATTATTCTAAATTATTGTCCCTGGATCAGTAGGGTACTCTTGTAATGAAGTAGCAGTGGCTGGGACAGATTTTAAATATCAGTTCCACTTAAAAAGATGCAATCTAATCCTGTTTACATGAAACGAGATGTTGCTATGACAGCAAGTCCAGGATCAGCTTTAAAGAACCGAATAATCCATGATCATGCCAAATTGTCAACAGTCAAATCCAGTTTACTGAGTTAGTGATGTATGAAGAACGATCCTCTGCTCTGCACAGAAACCAAACAATAAATAGGCTGCGAACACAACATGATGCTGTGCTGTGCCAAGATGTGGAAAAACACAATTTAGCATTGCCTTCCTTCTGATCCTAACATTAGGAAAGAGTGGACTTTATATTTAATCATCCAGATTTTTCAAGATCCAAAAACAGCTTATTTCTAAATTATGATGTCATTTCATTTTGACTTCTTAGAGTGACACGTTAAATAAACTGACAGCATTCTGTTATAGTTCTCTGCTTTCTGGCTGTAAAAAAGGTTTACAGTGAATGAACATCAAATGAGCTAATACAATGTGGCTATGGTAATGTGATAATTGTTTAAAATGTGTTCAGTTGTTTGTTGTTTTGTTCTTAATTTAAGTATCTTTTTTATTCCCGAGTCTTGTTTGACCATGTGAATGGTGTCTATGGACACAGGTGTATTTATGACAGTAGTGTGTTTGCCCTGCCTGAAGTAAACACTTGATTCTCTCGCCCGGGGCCACGATCACAGTGGTGAATACTCCTGCCAGCATCCCTGCCAAGTAGATCTGCGTGTTCCTGACAGAGGGTCAAATCAAGACATGAAAAGGAGAAGCAGAAAAGATAAGCGTCAAACTATTTTGTCTATACAGCATTTATTCACATACAGAATAGAAAACTATATGAACAAGCTGCTGTTGCATTCAGCCAAATGCAGCAGCACATAAATATAAAAACAGCCACTAGTTTTTATTGAGACTAGACACTTATAAATTTAAACGGTTAAATGTGAGATATATTCAGCAGAGCTGACATCACAAACATCCCCTTTTTTCCCCATCAGCCCTCTCCTGTACTAACGTGATTGGTACGGTGGGGTCACTTTGCAGAAGCTCCTTTCCCAGCCCAAAGCCAAAGAAATTCAAAGCCATCATTGGGGTAACACCAGCTAGCGGGACACCCATCCCTTTATACAGGCCAAATATTCCCTGCAGACATCAAAACAGGGTAAAGGTGATTGGAAGTGGGGCAGAGAAAGAACGAGTGTATGGTAATCAAATCAGTGCTTCTCGACCACAGAGTTACATGCCTGTTTTGATAACTTTGAGGACAGAAAGAAGTCGAAATAAATATGCTTTTAAAATCACTTCTTTTACCTTTTGTTGTTGATTCAAAGTATTTTTAGGCAAATTCATCTGTCACTCATCATATCCAAATAGGTTTATCCCAAGAGTTGTTATTACTGAAATAAATGTACTGATATTTTAAGCTGAAGACCTTTCTTGTTAATTTATGATAAACAAATTCGGTACTGTGCCTGGTTCCCAGCTAAAATCTGAAACCTGACCAACATCCTGTAGCAAAACCAGCTGAGAGTCACTGAACAAAACTGCTCAAACTTGGTATCAGATGTCAAGAAAAGGGTCTTAAAGGTGTTGTTTGCGAACTTTCACTGGGTTTATCTAATGAAACAGACACATGCCCTCTCAGAAGTGATATCCATGACACCTATTTCATGTAGTGGAGACACTTTATGTGTTTTTGCCTTCAGAAAGCTATTACCTCTTTGGACACCGTCTTTCGTAAGCAGTCATATGTTCCTCTGTAGACAACACATTGCTGTGTTTGCAGACGGACCTGTGGAAACATGGAGATTCACATGGTATATCTCACAGCAATGACACTTTGCTCTTGGGAGTGTCTTAACATCAATGCAAGATAAAGCATGGTCTAACAAATACTGATAAACATTAAAGCTGCAAGCAGCATTTTACCGGGGTTCAAGCACATTAAGGCCTCTGAGGTGGTCAGAGCCAACCTGGATGTATGGATGACAGTTAAACACATCCAAAATGGAGAACAGGCTAACAGACAGACACGCACACTGAAAGTAAATGATTAGACTAATATATGTATACTCTATAAGCATATGCACACACACACACACACACACACACAAAGACACACAAAGATACACATATACATGCACAAACATTTTGTGGCAGATATAGGTATTTGAAATAAGTGATAGGTGACAATAAGCTTATTGCAAGTCTTCTCTTTTTTTAGAGTTTAGATGTCATTTTCAGATTAAACTGTAATCATAATGTGGCAAAATTGTTAAAACTGATACATCTGTATGAACAAAATGGAAAACATCAATTCAATGAGATTTAAAATGTTATAACAGTTAATTTATTAATGTTTTGGCATGAATTCATAAAAACAGTACTAGCTGAAAGAGCCCATTAGTGGTCTTCCGCTGCCATCTAGTGGTTATAAATTGCATTTACTCAAACAACACTGTGTTTTTAAACATAACTGTTAAAGTGTTGTTGTTGGGTTTTTTTGCCCTATCTCTCTTAAATGTTGCATGTTTGTTTAGAATGAAATTATGCATTACTTTACACAGTTTTGATAATTTGTGGGATTTCTGTTTGTATTAATAGGTCTTTGTGCCTCTGGGGTGGTCTCGGCCAACCAGGATGTATGGATGACATTTAAATACATCCAAAAGACAGACACACACACACTGAAATTAAATGATTAAACTAGTTTTTAAGAGTTTAGATGTCATTCAGGTTTCACTGTAATCACAATGTGGCAAAATTGTAAAAAATGATGTGTCTGTATGAACAAAATGGAAAACATTGATTCAATAAGATGTAACATGTTATAACAGTTAATTTATTAATGTTTTGGCATGAATTCATGAATCCTTTCTACAGTACTGTTCATTTTAACTGAATGAGCCCATTAGTGGTCTTCCGCTGCCATCTAGTGGTTATAAATTGCATTTACTGAAACAACACTGTGTTTCTAAACATAACTGTTATAGTGTTGTTATTTTTTTTTTTTTTTGCCCAATCTCTCTTAAATTTTGCATGCTTGTTTAGAATGAAATCATGCATTATTTTAAACAGTTTTGATCATTTGTGGGATTTCTGTTTGTATTAATAGGCCTTTGTGTACACTATGCAAATAACATAATATAAAATTACTGGTTTATAGTTGTCTAAATGCAATTGTTCAACATGTTTTTGATAATTATTGACCTTCAGAGTCTAGAGAATTGTACTTCAGTGGTTTTATTGATTTTCATCTTATACCCGATCACTAGTTTGCCAAAGTACCTTTTTAAAATAATCTTGAATGTTTAATTAACAGCTTTATTGACAACGTTGGTCCCAGAGGCAAAGTTGTTCAGAATGAGGATATTTATCAAATGATATAAAGATTTAGTGTTTTTGAGTGAATATATGAGCATTTACAAACAATTTGAGGCCATTTACCATATAAATCTTGTGTTTTGAGACCTTTTCTACTGTTATAGCGCCACCTATGGTCTGATCTCCATGAAACTTTGCATGCTTGTTAAGAGTCACAAGTTAGATGATTTCACCGAGTTTCATAAAGTTTTGAGTTTTCGTTAAGGTTTTATAGGCTTTGGGGTATGTTTGGCCACACCCCTTTTTCTAAATTACCCCTTTACAGCTGACCAAAGGACAAAATTCAACATTTTTTTAATAATTATTGATCTAGAGAGTCCACAGAATATTACTGCAGTGGTTTGGTTCCGATCGGACAAAAAACCTAGGACTAGTTCGCAAAAGTAGGTTTTTAACATATTTGTGAATAACAATTGAACGATTTGATTGACAGCAATGGTTCTTGAGGCAAAGTTGTGCATTATGAGGAGATCTATCAAATGATATGCATATTGTGTTGATATGTGAAATACCACGTGATTACAGAGCCATAAAACTCGTTAGCGCCAACTAGTGGCCGATTTCTTTCAAAATTCTTACAGACCTTAAGGTTCATGAGTCGAACGTACCCAGCGAGTTTCGTTCCGATCAACATCCGTTAACCCTTTCAAATAGGTGCTTAAATTTTTTTGGCCAATGGCGGCCATGTTTTTTTGAGATATGCAAATGTCCTCATAGGTACTTGTGCCCCTTCAGACCAAGACACTGCATACCAATTTTCAAGTCGATCGAGCCAACGGTTGCCTAGTTATAGCAATTTATGTGTTTTTTCTATCTTATAGCGCCCCCAAGTGGCAGAGACGCACAATTTTTTAGATTTGACCAAAGATTGAGCTCATACATATGTGTACCAATTTTGGTGAACATATCTCATTCCGTTCAAGAGTTATAGTTAAAATAGCATTTGGCTAACGTTAGCATAGACGCTTTTTGGTGTACTGTTTCGCGTAAGAATTGAAATTTCCACTTTTTTTTGATAATTATTGATATTGAGTGTCCAGGGAATATTCATGAAGTGGTTTGGTTCTGATTGGTTGAAAATCCTAGGACTAGTTCGCAAAAGTAGATTTCGGATATAGCTCGATTTTGCGAGAAAACGGTGCGTCGTAGACCCCAAAAAGGCGCCGTGCACTTTTGTTCGGGTTAACCCAAGGATTGCAACAATGCCATATTTTTGAGTCTATGGCTAACGGTTTACACTTTACGGCCAAAAAGGTCCAAAATTTTAGTTTTTTGCGCTGTAGCGCCCTCGTTAGGCCGATTGGGCCGGTTCTTTGTATCTGAGTAGCGAGCAAGACTACTACGATCTGACCAAGTTTCAGCTCTCTAGGCCTTACGGTTTGGGCTGCACGTTCAGTTTTAAGGCGGAAGAATAATAATAATAATAATAATAATAATAATAATAAAAATCCTAACAAATACAATAGGGTTTCAGCACTGCGTGCTTGAACCCCTAACTATGTCAGAAGAAGCAGCCGTTATCTGTGTCATTTGCTCCCTGTATGTCTTTAGATAACATATCACTATAGTCTAGAAAGGTATCATTGCTGAAACCTCTGTGTGACCATATAACTTCATTTGTCTTTGAAACATTAACCATCCCAAAAATACAAACCCGTCAATTATTTAAAGCTTTGTGAAACATCACACATTTTTAAGTCCATGATGTTAATATTTGACAGCTGAGAGAATTCTGTCACATGAACCAGAAAATAATTAATGTCACATAATAATTGTGATGTATTCATATCTTGTAAGTATTTTTCTATTTACTTCTTACAGTGAAAAAAATAATGCTAAAGCAGATAAAAAAAAGAATTAGAGTATTATAAATAACACCCTTGTCAATTCATCCTTATTTACATGACTCTTATCATGCAGCTTTATCCTCTTGGGTCAAGTTTTACCTTGATAGTGTCCAGCGGGTGTCCAGCTAATAAGAGACAGACACCACCGACCCCTCCAGCCAAAAAGTTCTTCAGAGGAGAAACCCTTCTGTCTGACTCTACTGCATCCATCATCACATCTGTGCTGACCATTCAAGAACACGTCGAAGCTGTTTGCGCGCTCTCTTTTACGATCATCTGCTTTGAGTTGACTTTTAACACTGTTTCCCTGAGCTTGCAGAAACTCATTCAATCCAGTTGCCTCCTCTAACGGACATAGATGTGAATTGCATGATCGTATTATTCACGTCAATTTTCTATTGCTAATAAACTGGATGCATTTTACTTTGTCTTGCTTTAATATTAATCTTTTTTATTATTATTTTTTTATGAAAATAAATTATATTACTTTTTATTTTAGAAACAGTAAAATATAGCAAAAGGCGACTGTGGAAATGCAGAACCCACTCCAAATCCGACTTCAAAAAATAAGCGTAGAACTTATTATATCAATTTTTTTTACTGTTTATTTATTTTTTCATGCCAAAAATCCGAAGGATATTAAGTAAAGATCATACTCCATTAAGATATTTTGTAAATTTCCTACTGTAAATAAATCAAAACTTAATTCTGATTAGTTATATATGCATTGCAAATTACAAATGTAAAGGTCATTTTCTCAATATTTATTTATTTATTTATTTATTTTTGCACCATTGGATTCCAGATTTTCAAATAGTTGTATCTCAGACAAATATTTTCAAATAGTTATATCTCAGACAAATATTGTCCTATCTTAACAAACCATGCATAAATGGAAAGCTTATTTATTCAGCTTTCAGATGATGCATTGCTGTGATGACGGGAGTTGTCCAGCAGGGGGCGGTGTGATGATGCTCAGCTGTCGGCGGAGCGCTGTTCATAAGTAGCAGAAGAAATCACCGGGAAACTGCGCTTTCATGCTAACAGAGCAGTAAATCAAGAATTAAACATCACTGACAGGTGAAAACCGTTTTAAACATACTCACCATACATCGTTGTTGTTGTAATCTACATAATTTAGTCAGATAAAGCATTATCTCTCTGTAAACCTGCTACTCCTGATGTTAATGTCATCTCGTGTCTTTTGTTCGTAACATTCGAAATGACAGATAACGTTAAATGATTCGTGTGTTTTATCTGTTCACATTTGTGTGTATTTCTTTATGTATATAATTCTGAAGGATCGATCGCCATGTCCCAGAGGAAGAGAGCGGTAACCGCTTCACAGAGCAAAACAAAGAGAGTAAGAAAAACACGCAAAACAAATGTACTTTGAAATTATGAATGTTTAAATGATGTAATTAAGTGATTTTAAAACCTTTTAAAGTGTACTCGTTCACATGTAAACCAAAGTAGAACGGCAGTATATGATCATCTATGTATAAAAATAACGTTAAATGGAAACAATATTTCAATTCAAGACGGGTTTTTCAAAGTGCTGATCATACATTCAAATAGTTTTAACCAATACATTAAATAGTATTTATGAGAAAATTCGAGTAAAATAATCAAAGAAAAATAAATGTTTTGTTAATAAGTCATCTAGACATTAACAACACAGCGTTAGTGATAGTGTCTGTGTGTGTGTGTGTGTGTGTGTGTGTGTGTGTGTGTGTGTGTGTGTGTGTGTGTGTGTGTTGTGTCTGCAGCGCTCTCAGGTATCTCTGGATGAGGATGACGAGGATGCTAATTTCAGCCAGATAACCTCATCACAGGTGCAGCGAGCCCGAGAACACTTCACGACTGACCAGCTCGACCGCAAGGTACCTGTCAATAATTTGTGACATTCAGTTCTGCTGTCATAAACTGAGTGTGAAAGCCTTGTCTGGTAATCACAGATCTGGGCTAGTGTGGCTCTGCCTGCTGTAGTATGCACAGGGTACTTGAGTAGTTGAACAGAGTTTGAATAACACTGAACATTTTAGTTGCTGGAATTGTTCATCACTGCTATTGAAACTACCCAAACAAACAAACAAAAACTGCCTTATGCTTATCTATGAACTAGTCTGCTGTGTTCCAGAACAGTGAGAGTTTTCTCAGACCCAAACCATTCAAAATCTTTCTTCAGCTGATTTCTTTCTTCCAGGATTTTTCTTCTTTTAACGCAGTAATCGGGGCTCAGCTTAGACTGTTTTTACATTTTAAAATAAAGTCATGTACATCTTGAAGTTTATTTGGGGGAGGATTGTTCCTTTAGGAACACAAGCAAATTATAAACTTTCTTGACGATGCAGTACCAAACATACTTTTAAATGGAGGGATGGGGGGCATGGGCTATTATAATAAAAATAATCAAGACGTTCCTTGTCTAAAATGACTGGCCTACAACAAATAGCTTATAAATCTCTTATGCTGCTATATTATCATCAAATATCGGTATCAATCTTTTTGTCTAATCTGCACTGACTGCACCTACTTCTTCTTTGGTTGGTTTTACACTGGATTTTTAACTGCTTTTTTCTGTGTTTATGCCAAGGTGGCTGAGGTGGTCCAGTTCATCTTAATTAAAGACCAAAAAAAAATACCCATTCGAAGAGCAGGTTTGTCTTCTGTGGTCAATGAATTAGATCCCCACTGCTTTATCACTAAATAGTTATTCAAAATAGAAAATTATATTTATGTTGTATCTATATATTTAATACATTGTGTTTGTGTTCACTCTCTTTTGACTGATTTCTGCAGACATTGGCAAACATGTGATAAAAGAATACAAAGCCATCTATTCAGAAATCATAAACCGAGTTTGCCGCAAGTTTGATCAGGTACAGACAGATGGAGCATACAGTGGCTACCATATGGATGTGAATTTGAACAGAGGTAAACTTCTGTGTTTGATGCAGGTGTTTGGATTAAAGCTGGTGGAGATTGACCCCAAAAATCACATTTATATCCTGATTAATAAACTGGAGCCCGTTAATGGAGAGCCGGTGAGCATGTAAGTAACACACAAGATGTTAGTTAAGACTTCATGTACTTCTGCAGTAATTCTGTACCTCATTTTGTCCATTCATCAATACATTGTACTTCTTGAATGGATTCTCAGCAGATCTGATCTCTTAAGCTGTCCGTTGCTATTAAATGGAGATAAAAGACAGACCGCCTTACTAACTTTGGGCTGATGCATGAATCAGAAATAGTTTTTGTGTGATTCCTCACACACTTCTGCACTAGTTTTGCTGTGTTGTTATAATGAGGTTCCTTCTGTCTACACACAGGCGTCCTGGAAACCCAAAGACAGGCCTGCTGTTTGTGATTCTGAGCGTCATCTTCATGAAGGGAGGTGTCATTAAAGAGAGTGAGTGATGCACCATTCACACTGTCATTTTACGCCATCACTGAACAGTTTCTGTGGATGCTTTGTTAATCTGTTTTCCATGAATGCTGTAGATCTGGTGTGGAATACACTCAAGAAGCTGCGGGTGGATCCAGGGTTTGTGCACTAGATCCTTTTGAAAAACTAAATTAATGTTTTGTTGTTTTCTGGAGGGGGGTTTCACTTCTGATACCTCTGTATTCAAACAGGGAAAAGCATGATGAGTTTGGTGATGTAAAGAAGGTGGTCACAGATGAGTTTGTACGGCAGAAGTAAGTAAAAGTGTCTTTCACAAACAAAATGATTGGCTTTCTATAACCAGTGCAGAGTAGCACCTGCTCTTTTGAGCCTTGCCCTGACTTTAAACACGCATCAGTGGTTTACAATATGTTAGTTATTAGATAAGGCTGTACTCCGAGGTCCCAGCAGATTTGGTGTGTTCAGAGCTGCTGTTCTGTAGACCATGGACAGGTGGTTTATATCACACCATAGACAATGAAGGGGTCTAATCGAATGAAGACAAAGAGATTCATGTCCTTCATCAGATGACTCCTGACATGCATCTTGGACCACTGAACAATTATCTTTTCTTTTCTTTTCACCAAAGAAATGTCATTTTTCATGTGTCTGCTTTAGATATTTGGAGTATGTGAAGATCCCTCACACAGAGCCAGTGGAGTATGAGTTTCGCTGGGGTCTGCGGGCAGAGAAGGAGGTGTCTAAACTCAAGCTACTGGAGTTTGTTGGAGAGGTTTGTGCAGTTTTGGTTCTGCTCCGTTCATCAATACAGTTTACCAGCCTATCAGTGACAGGCATTGACCAATCTTTGATTACAAGCCCACACATCACACCCAGCCTTGATTAATATACGAAGTATCCAGCTACTTTCTAGCCTGTTCATACCTTTTGAAACTCTGTAGTCTCTTCTTTTATTTGAGATATGTATATAAACAAAACAAAGTTATCATGTTTATAATCTAGCCACAAGTAACAATTATCTGGGTCTAAACAAAACGACTCGTGCAGGCAATAGTTATGATCCGTGAAAATCAAGTGCAATCTGATCTTTTGATTATGATTTTCCATATGTGGTCCTAAATCTGTTACAGATCTGATGTTTGGCAAATCAACTTCAGTCTGAACGCTCAGATAGGAATTAATTCAACTTTTATATTACTGTACATCAATGAACTGTTTACTCTAAGAGTTGGCACCATACATTTGTAAAAACTTTGTACATCACTTTTTTTTCTGTTTACTTTAGGACATGCTGTCTTGTTTATCATTCTTTTACACATGCAGACCAGTGCACAAAATTATTTTGACAGTGTAGTCTATAATTGCTTCGTGCACAATTTGGTGAAGATTGGATGAACGAACTATTAAGGAGTTTGAAAAACATGCCCTGACATGTTCATGAGATTGACCCCTACAGCATCTGTTAAACATCCATCATTATTTATTCATGAGGTTAATGCCTTTCACTTGAGGACATCATATCCACACCAATGAATATAATCTAAGTTCTAGTAAGTAATAAGTGTTGGCGTGTGTCTCTTCTCTCACAGCTTTTTGACCAGGATCCTCAGAGCTGGACACAGCAGTTCAGAGAGGCCAGTGCTGCGGAGACCAGCAGCTAGAGATCATCAACACCTTGTGATGTGCGGTCATTAGCCATATCTAAATAGACCCTGTTATTTAAACTGAGGTGGAAGAAGAACATGCTTTCATATGAAACATCTTTTGGAGCTCTTTTGTCAAAAAAAATTACAATGGTAAAATATTTTAATTACAATGTTTCTTGATTATAAATAAAGTTATTTTACAGTTCTTTTGTTATCAGTGTTCAGAGTGTTATTTTACAGAAGTCGGTGTAGAGATAATTTGGCCAAAAGCGTGCGGACACCCTCTAGTTTGACTATTCCAGCCATTTTTGTGTTGACAATTCAATCACAACAATTAAAAATGCTACTCCAGATAAATTTTTTTTGTTCGAAGGCATGGAAATGGAGATATCAGTGTGCACAAAGCAAGGTGTGCACAGAAATATGTTTTCAAGTCTAGTGTGGAAGAACGTCCCCTGCACGAAGCCCAGACATCAGTGGGGCTCAGATCTGAGATCTAAGGCCATACCAGTAATCTTGTCCCAGACTCTGATTCAGTAACGTATTTCTGCGTGATTTCTACACAGCAGCAACATTGGATGTAACAGAGAGGCTACAAATCATTCATGACCTTAAAATTCAGCCAGTGCTCCACACAAGAGATCTGGGGACTCATGTATAAAATGTTGAGCAGAAACCATCCTAAAATTGATCTTACAATTATCTCGCAAATATGTGTATTTATCATTTATAGAATGAACGCATGCCTCTCTCAAATGTGAAATATATGAAACACAATTGATCTTGAACTTGCGTGCAAATGAATGGTTTCAGCTCTCTGCCTTGTAAACGACTCCTAATTAATGTCATTAACATAAAATATCACAGGTAATCATCCAAATGCTTTAATTTAGAACAGCTCACATTTCCATAAACCTGCAGTACTCCAACAAGTTATATTTTAATTATTAAATTAATTTATTTTATTATAGATATGAGCGTTGGCCTGGATTTAAGTAAACCAACACTCGTATCAAATCTGAGTGTACACAGGCTTTATAAATGAATACAAGTTCCAAGAGATCCATGGCCTCATTTATAAAATATGGACGTTTTCACATTTACGGGTTACTCAGCAGCGGAAGTCATCATAGTTTGGTTAACTTCAAGAAACAGTGAATGGGATAGTACCACAACATTTTGTTTTTGTATTCCTATTTTCTCAAATAGCAAAAGAAAAACTCAATGAACGTATTCACAGCTTTCAAAAATATGAGATTTTACGGTCATCTGCAGCTCTTAATGTGACGCGTTAGCATCTTTAGAGAGGGACAGAAACAATGCACCAGGAGTAGAAAGGGCTTGAATGAAGCATGTTTGGATTTAGATGCACATTTTTACAGGATATAGCGTCGAAAGATTTGTGTACTGCTCCTTGTATGGTTAAATGGTGCTACTGTTTCACAGTTGGAACCAAGTACCAGAAGACGGTCAAACGCTAACACATATAAAGTTCAACACTTTAGACTCATATAGGACAACACAACAAAAATTACTGTCTTCACTTTTAATGAGGTGCAGTTTGAGAGATAAAATGATCTGGTGATGTCTCTGGACTGAGAGTAATTTGACTCATAAAGCAGGAGCATCATAACAAGTGCACAATTAGACCTTCTAATCTTTCACTTTACACATACACCTTCCATAACTAATTCATTTTCATGACATGAATGTATAGATCTAATTAACTGAATCTACAATAGTTGGCATTTCTCGTTCACTTATGTAATTTTATACAAAATCTGAGTTACACTGTTGACGGTGAATAACACCACTCGCCCCAAAATTACTGCAAATTTTAAACAGTTATTCCCAAGGCCAGAAGGCCCTACACAAACATGAAATCATTTAGAGAACTGAACAGGTGTATTTCTTGTGGTCTTGTCTAGTCGTGTTCTGGTACAGTCAGTAAAGCATCCTCTGGATCTCTGTCCACAGCCACATTCTGAAACATCACAAGATGATCAGATCACATAAAGACACATCTCAGACCAAGTAGAGGACAATATGTGCTTTAATTAACATTTGTAAATGCATTTGTAAGTTCTCCAATAATGATGTATCAAATACTATTGTTATATGTTCATGCAAGATTACAATATGATGAATGTAAACCGTATTTACTCAAACTTTATAAAAAAAGTGTATGATTTAATGTGTGATTCATTTGGTTAATCTGTAAATCATAATGAATTATTTACATTTTAAAAAATTGTCTACATATAGATGTTTTCCCAATTTCAACTGCTTTTTTTCATCAGAATATTTGTAAATATCTGAATGAACAGAAAAAGATCCAGAGCGGGGGTCAATATCAAAAGTAGCAGTCAGTATGTGGTGTGTCCAGGCTTTATGTCTCAACTTAATGAACTGAGAAAGATTTGCCAGTTGTTGCTGTGAGATTTTACTTCACTCTTTCACCAAGCACTTGTCTATCCTCAAATACATCTGGGGGTTCATATGGTCATGTGGTCTGGCATTAAACGGACGACCAGCTGTCCTTCCCTGGCTTACTTTACATTACACACATGCAGTTTATTGCTCTGCAGTTCTCAAGCCTTCTGCAGCAGGAACAATGATTGTTAACACAGGTTAGCAGAAACCCCGAATATCTTTCTTCTGCTGTTATTCAGTGTCAGTAGAAAGGTCTCTTTACTGTCCTAAGTTATTGTAACTGTGACATAAAAACTCATATGACTGTAAACTGTAAGTGTCTTAAAGAGGTGCTATTATGCTTTTTCACTTTTTAAACTTTAGTTAGTCTAATGTTGCTGTACAGTATGAGCATAAAAAATATCTGCAGTTACAAAGCTCAAAGTCCATTACAAAATTAGATATTTAACAGATATACCTTTTCAAAAACTGCAACAAATGACTCGTTTGGACTACAATGCATATTTTACGGGATTAGTGATATCACAAATATTGACAAATGGGATGAGACCTGGTTGAGCTGCACTAGAGAAGGCAACACGTGTTATCACTATGCTGGAGACACGCTAGCTTTCCCAAAACACACAAACTTAGAGTGATTACAGTCATCCAGGTTTAAATCGGCTCAAATTGAGTTGATTTTCCTATATTTACACTGGAGTTAATAAAGATCTGTACATTTTATTTAGATTTTACAAAATGATCTGCCCAAGTAAATCACTTGTTTGTGGTGCCTCTAAGGAAAACAATGGTTAGGGTATAGTTCAGTTTCTGACTGCAATAATAATTTGTCACAATTGTACGTATGCACAAGATGGCACTGAAGAATCGACAGAAGAATTTGCCTGCTCAAAGACTAGACCTGAACCCCATTAAATTGGTACTTATAAAGTATATAATGTATAAATCCTACCAGCAAATTAAGAGTTTATTCAGTGAAAAGTCATAGTTAACATTCAGTTTATAGTGATAATTGGTCCCATAACTAAAGTGTAATCCACCTCTGGGATGATTTGGAGAAATGAGCAAGGCCCCATAATCCACCATCAGGATCTGACCCTCACTAATGCCTTTGTCTGTGAATGGTAGCAAATCCTACGGCCATGATACAACATATGTCAAGAGCTTTTTTGACCCTAAGACTAAAAATAAAAACGAACAATTTAAAAACACATAACACGAATACAGTAAGAGGATAAACAGAAAATACATTCATGTATGATCAGTTTTACTCACAGGATACTGTATTATGAATACTGCCCATCATAGACTGCTATGCATTAAAACACACTGTTTTTCCCTCATGCAATTTCCCCAAACTTCTTAGATTTACAGTTTTTAGTCTGTATTTATTTATTATTTAATATAACTGTAGTTATCTGTTGTGGAAAAATTCAAACCATTTGTATTTAATCTATATCTATAAAAAAGCTATACCAAATTATTCTCTGATTACCCATTAAGATAAATTGTACTAAGTCACAGTCAAATGTATTAAAATCAACCATTACAGGCACAAATTAAAAGATTCATGTTTTTTATATCATCAAAGGCAAATACTTTAAATTAGATGTACGTAAATAAGATGAAGTACTTCTTTAAACGTAGATGGAAAAGTTACTTTATGATTCTGTGTTTTGTACTAATGAGTGAACTGAAAGAAAATAGCATTGTTGAAGATCTGTTGTGAAATTAGTGACTGCTCTTTAATTGATAAACATTAGAGTATGAAAGTATTACTGTGCTCACCATGGGTCTGTCTCTGTGTGTGTTTACTGCTTCAACATTCAGGAAAATAGACTCAACTTCACAGCCTGCAAATACATTAGAAAAAACAGATAATTTCATGATCTAACAGATCTCTATTTTAAAAGCTATATTTCAGAAGAGATTAAGAGAGTCTGACCATAGGCAACAGGGGTGAGTTTCATCACCGTATGCAGAGGACACTTCAGATAAGGCAGCTCTTCTGGAGGAACATCAGGTCATTAAAACACTCAGCCTAATGTACATGTACACCCTCGACTGACAGTTTTCTATCCAAGCAATGTTGTAACAGTGACATGCAAAATGTGTGTGACATTCATACCTGGATTTCTGTATTGATTAATCAGACAAACACAATCCAACTAATAACACACAATCAGTGGGACTGTATTTTTTACTAAAGACATTGACTAAGCATTACTGTGTATCCTGATTTTAACAGTTTGTGGATCCTATTTAGCAGAAGCACAACTTCTACCAAATTTTTCTTGTAGCTGCTTAAATAGACACCACCTTTGAGGATACATTGGGTTAAAGGTACAGAGTGGGGTCAACGAGTGCAGGAGAATAAGAGTTAAAAAGATACCAGTTCAATCCAATGTTCAGTCACATGACTATGTAACTAGATGGGCAACAGAGAGTATATTGTTACTCCCCAATGCTAAAACTAACTCTCCCGGATGTACAGTACTATATAGGGCAATGAAATCATGTACTTTTTTACCAAGGTCATGAACAATTAAAACATGGAAAAAAGATTTTGGAAGGCACACTGTATTATTGTATTTATAGATAGTTGAGGCATAATAATTAATTGAATGAGCAATACGTTTCATAGTAGCTGATTTATATATTAAAAGGCTGAAGAAATGATTAAATTGGTGCTCATGGAATGTGAAAAATGTATTTAATATTTTTTATATGTATGTAATAATGTATGAATTTTAAGTGTTGTGTGGACCCCAGGAAGACTAGCAGTGCTTTTAATGGGGATCCAAATAAATTAATGTGGACAAAGTACATAAATCCATTACTTTGGTGAAAGTACAGATACTGCTGGTCGAATATTACTCCATTACAAGTGGAGGTTGTAAAGACAGATTTTTACTGAAGTAAAAGTACAGAAGTACTTGCTTATAAAAGTACTTAAGTGCCAGAAGTAAATTTCCTTTTTTATGTCAGTGCACTGCTTTATTATTGCTGTATGTAATACTTGCAATACCAACAATTATATAATAATACCAACAATTGTAATACTTGCCATACATTTTAGATTGTAGTATATCTTTAGAATATAGAGCTTTTAGAATGTTAAATATAGAAATGAAACAAGTGAGTTGACAATATATATATAATTATTATTTAACACCCTTACCCACCCCCACAAAAGCAGCACAGTAGTGATCTCATATTGCTCTGGCAGTGCACACATCTACCATTCATCCCCATTTGAACCGAGTGGACTCTGAAATTTCTGTAAATAGGAAGAGAAAAAAAATCAAACCTGCTTTAAAGCCCAGCAACACAACTGTAGCTTGTTAGCTTTACTACACTGCTTTAACAAAACAGCAAGATTTATTTGACATCAAAAAGACAAAAAAAAAAAAAAAAAGCTCTCTAATCTCTCTTTCAGTCTTATGTGATGCACCGAACGGTGTGCACCGGTGATGCACCGAACGATGTGATGCACCGAACGGTCTGTGCAGTGCCGCTTCAAGTCAAACACACTGTGCTTTGTTATGCTTTGCACAGCGGTTCTTCTGTGGCTGTATAGGTAATATTGACATTTACACAGTTTTGCTAAATCAGACAATATTGTCTGATATTAATACAATATTAACTCCTTAACGCTCTTCTCTAACTTATTGTTATTGAATTGTTGCAAATAAATATTACATTTACAACTGGTCAGTGTTAAAAAAATGCTGGGAAATAATGTAATGTAGACCTATAAGAGGTCTTACTTAAAGACTGTCCAGATTTTTTTTTTTAAATAATAATAATAATAAATTTAGAAAAGAAAAAAAAAATTCACAGACTGACTTTTTCAAAGCTGCTACATAGTAACAACTTTCTACTTCGATGATCTTGATAGGAATGTAGTGGAGTGAAAAGCATGATATTTGTCTTAGTTAAATTAGTGAAGTTAAAGTCATACGTTTTCAGAAAAAAATGTAATCACAGATTCAAAAACTGCATTTAAGTACAATATGTTCTGTTAGTACTGTACTGTAAATGTACTTTGTCCACTTCCAAATGCACTGTCCACCTCTGCATATCAGCATGTAAAATGCCAAGCATCAGATTCAAGTGGCATAAAGACTTGGACTCAGGAATGATGGAAATGTGTTCTGTGGCGTGATGAATTGTGTTTATGTTGGGCTAATCTGTTGGGCTAAACAAGCCTGAATGCACAGTGCAGTTGAACGTACTCCATGGTGACTGAAGAGTTTGTTGTTTGACAGGAATCAGTGAATTTCCAGAAGCACAGACACGTTTAGTAACAGAACTACCAGATAAAGGTAAAGCGCTGCTCTGGCAGTTAATTCACATATTAAATAGCTTCAGTCCCCCCAAAAAGAGATTTATGAACTTCCCTGGTAGCAATTTTAAAAAGGATTTATGTGGAGTAGTTAAAACTGTGTCCCAAGTCTACTTTTTTTTTAAATGAGGTAATTAGGCTGTGGTAATTGTCACAAATCCTTCTTTCAAGCCTGAATGAATAAGGGAAACTATCAAATTATTTGGATAGTTTTTAGTTTGTTTGCTTGTGGGAAAATAATGATAGGCCTAATGCTCCAACCTAAGTAACAAACACTAGAGTACACTGATAGGACTAGTGCCAGTGTGGACTAGAATAACGATCACAACACTTTTTAATCAATACAGAAATCCAGGTCGTTCCAAAGGGTTCGCAGTCTTTTGATTGCAACTGAACCGCTCAAGTGTTGGAGTAATGTTCCAGTAGTATGTTCTGAAAGACTTTCTCTACCTGAAGTTTTGTCTAGGAAGTACGCCAGCAGACAGCGCATGATAGCCTGATGACATATGACCAGAACATTCTCCTGCCGCTCAAGCTCCATGATCACAGGCTCTAAACGCTGAACCAGATCCTCGTAGGACTGAACACACACAAAAACACAAGCACTGCAATACAAATAAAACAGGCATAAAAACACCTTACTGTCATTTCAGATCAGTTTGTCCACCTGGTCTAAAAAAATTCAGAGGATAGCTCACCCTACCCTCACAAATGTGAAGACAAAACATTTTGATTGCCTCTTGGTTGCTGGCTGCAGTACAGGGGTCCATTCTTCATACATCACTTATTACAACCAAATTATCCACTGATCTGTGGCTAATTTGGTTCTTCAAATGAATTTGCCGATTTGATTGAAATATCTGGATTAGGTTGTCTAAAATTTCTGCTCATTCTCATGTTAGGTACAGATTATTGATACTCAAAACCACGATCAGCAATGCAGCGATTGGCTGGCGGCAAGACAGCAATGTAATGACATCATATAATTAAAAAAGAGTACAAGCGAACAAATATACATAGATGTTATAATAGATAAATTAAATGTGAACTGTAATTTCTTTTTTTTCTTTTTTTTTTTTTTTTTACATGATTCACATTTTCTAGTATTTGTACAGGCTTTACATTTTTATTTCAATGTTGTAATTAGCAATCTTTGAAGCAGATTTGTTACGTGACAGCATTAAGTCATCTGCATCTCCTGCGCTCCATCAAGCCACTCTTATAATATTTGTCACCACTCAAATTAATGCATGACTCAGATTAACTGTATGTGTGTAAGACTCCAATACAATTATAAATAAATTATTTTATCACAAATAAATCTTTCAGTGATTAAAACTGGATGTTTCTATAGTATTAAAGACTACACCATATTATTAGCCTATATTATATTTAAATTACATTTTAAATTGTTATTATTCTAAATTATTGTCCCTGGATCAGTAGGGTACTCTTGTAATGAAGTAGCAGTGGCTGGGACAGATTAAAAGTTTCAATTATGCTTAAAAAGATGCAATCTAATCCTGTAGCACATGGCTAGTGTGGCTACTCATTAGTCGTGTGCTTTTGTGTTGTCTTGTTTTGGGATGACATGTTTTGTGTGAATACACACTTCACAATTTTAATTTTTCTTTTTTGCATTTAGGCAAAATATACATATAATCTGAATTATTTAAAACAAGTGAAACTGAACCATACATACATTTGAAGTCAGGGATGGAGCTCCTCTACACATGAGTGAGAAGATCTTCATTCATGTATAAATGTAATAGCCTAATGATCATAGTCTGTGTTTGGACTTTACTCTGTTGATTTACATTATTGACAAGTTATTGGTGGTGATCAAAGAGATAATAATATATCACTAATTAAAGACTATTTTATGATGACAAGGAGGTGTAATTTGCATACTGGAGAATAATTACCATAATTAATAAAAACTAAACCCAGAGTCATTCGCTTTATTTGTTAAAGTTCAATAAATTTTCCACAAGCGATAGCATAAATGCAAACTCCAGCAGTGAACCAACAACATTTACCACTGGAGTATGGCCAATAAATTCCTAATTTTTCTTGCCATGACATATACTCACTTCACCCTTTGGATAGCGGTACCGGTATTTGTCTTGGTCTCTGAGAGCAAACTCCTCAGGAAAGTGATCCTGAATCTCTTCGTAAGTCATCTCCTCACACACACCCTGCACAAGAACACATGACAAATATCTCTCAATCAAGAAGACACAAATGCACTCTGCAAAAGAACCAAAACAAAGAGCTTCTGCCTGGGATTTCAAATCAGCAAATGCTGTCGATGTCAAATGTGTCACTAGAAACAGGACTAGACTCACTGCATCAATCTCGTTCAGTGCTTTCCACTGTTCGTAAGGCACTCCAATCGCCTCTGCGGTCTGGATCGTTCTCCTCATGTGACTGGTCCAGATCTTCAAATCCAGGATGCACTGACCCCTGATGTATGTGCCTAGAGCTTCGGCAAACTGACAACAAATATTTTTAGTTGCTGTGCAGAGGTTATGGATGTTTCTAGGGCATTGCCAGGTAATTTTTTAGGGGTGACATGGAAGTGGACAAGTAAGGTGGGTTACTGCGCCACTTAAATGAGTACACCCCAGATCTCTATACTATTATGTGTTGGGGTTTAGGGCAGTCAAATTAAAATTCAAACATTCATCAAATTTAGGATAATAAATGCACAAATGAATGAAAAAACTTGCATTCAATGTTATGATGTAATGCTCTGAAACTATGTGAATTGAGGCTTTTCTTACACCTCTCAATTCAAATGTGCCTCCAGCATACTCTTTAGGCAAGGGGTGCAGAGTTTAGCCTCAAACACACCTGATCCAGAAAATAAAGACTCCAGGAACTGAATTCTGCAACCTTGCTTTAGGCAAATTTTAGGTGATCAGTTACATAGACATAACCCACTGACAGTGTACAACTCAAGGATCCCAACTTTGCACATCTTTTGCCCAATCTGACATAAATAGATGAAAAGTTCCCTTTTGAGGGAACTCACACTGTGAAAGAAAATCTGCTATGGGAATATCTCTGCATGACTGTGGCCATAATACTGAACGTAGCTCCATGTAGCTTCGCTTTTCTGTTGAATCTCTATTTTACTATCACTCTCTGTTGTTTAAAGGCATAACATATAACTTAATTCCCACCATATTTCTGATTTCATCTATCAAACTAATCTGATTAATTTGATAATTCACTTTTATTCTAAAACATCGAGTGCAGCGTGTTAGCCGGTTAGCTTGTCATCCACATAGCTATTCAGGTCTATTGCTGTTTTCTTCTTTTTTTCTCACTCCATTTTCTTTTCTCTCTAGCTCTGTTTTTGCATGAGTTCATCATACAACAATGGTAAGTCAGTATCATTCATCAATCATGTTGAATAATGTCTTCTTCTCCTGCTATTGATATTCTGGTCAAAACACTGTTAAACCAGATGATTACATTATTTTAAATGAATCTACCCCACAAGATTACTGTTATAAATATGAGCTGCGGCAAAAAGGTAAAAGGGGAGGTGTTGCTTCAATTTATAACAATATTTTCAGAATTTCTCAGAGGGCAGGCTTCTAATCTCAATATTTTGGTGCATTGGTCTTTTCTTCTCCTCTGAACGGTTCTTCAGCCCCTGCTGCTGAAAAAAAAAAGCCCAACCGCATGAGGCTGCTACCAGCACACTTTACTTTTGGGATGGTACCCTGCAGGGAATGAGCAGAGCTGGATTCCTTCAAACATGATGCTTAGGATTGAGGTTCATCAGACCAGAGAATCTTGTTTCTCAGTGTCTGAGGGTCCTTTATGTGCTTTTTTGCTAATTCCAAGTGTGTTTTCATTTGTCTTCACTGAGGAAAGGATTGAGTCTTGATGTTTAGTTCTAGAAAGAGTCCTGGTTGTTTCAAACTTCTTCCATTAAGTGTAATAGAGACTACATGCTTCTGTGACCCTTCAATTTTTTCTGAACTTTTCCCCAGTTGTGTGTCTTGGTGCAGACCTGTTTCTGAGCTCTACGGGTAGTTCATTTGACCTCAGGGCTTGGTTTTTGCTCTGTTGTGCATTATTAGCTGTAGACCTTTTATTAAGATGAGTGTGCCTTTCCCAATCATACCCATTCAATTGAATTTGCCACAGGTTAACTTCACTTGAAGTGTGGTAAAATTTATAAACAAAAATTTATGCTCCTTAGCTAAATTTCAACTGTCCCAGATAATACTTATGAAATGGAATCGTTTTAGTATTTTTATTTTTAATAAATTTGCAAGGATGATAAAAACCTTTTTTTTTCTTTACCATTATGGTGTATGGAGTTTAGATTGATGTGGGAAAAAATACATTTAAAGAAGTTTGACATAAAGTAGCAACATAACAAAATGTGAAAAAACAAAATGTAGAGTTATGAATACTTTCGCAAGGCAAAGTACACCTAAGAGTTTGCTGCTGCACAAATAGCATTTATAATTTTCAGAGAAACCCTGAGAGCACGCTGTGATGTGCTCTAGTATTTAAATGTAAAGCAGCAAGCACTTTGGCAGTGTATGCAACTTGAATCAATCAAATTGTGCCAAGTAGTTAAATGCTGTATATCCTCAGTTTGCCTTAATGACCTGTCAGTGTCTGTGAGTTTATTCAGAGGCCATTTAAGTCTTACATTAATTTATTTGAAGAGTTTTGTTTGAATTGACCAAATTTTTGCCTTAAAAATAGCTTCCCTTTGTTTAAGCTTACCTAAACATTGTGTGATGTTACTTTTGTTTGTTTTTTTGTAATAGAATTTACAGGTAATTATTTGACGGACAAAATATTTAAATTGGATAAAAGAAAAATGTATATGAATCCCTGATAAATATAATTAATGTTATATAAACATAAACGTCAAATACCTCACTCAAGAAGCATTAAGACGAAGGAAAGAAGTAGAATGCTTCTCTTCATTATGGTATTAGTAGTGACATTAGCAGTAACAATAAACATAATAATTCATTAAAACGTTATAGCCAGCAATTCAGTCTAAAAGCCCTGCTCAATACTATTTGCATTAGTTTAATCAGATTTACACTAACCTTCACTCCTCGTGCCGAGAGGCCGGAGTCACCTCCGATACGCCCCAAAAGGTTGAGTTCACTCTCTCCATGACGGCAGAGGTAGATAGTGCGAGGTGTGACATGGATGTTCATCAGATAATAGACGATCCTGCTCTGAATATGATCTTGAACCTGATTAGCCAGGTACCTACTGCCCACATTAAAGATCTTGATGTATGACAAGTACCTGTGGACACAAAGAGAGAGAACAGCAATGGTGAGGACTTCCACTACAGTCATGTCAAACATACAATCATGTTAGTCAAATTCACTCAGCATGACAATGCTTCACCTGTCTTTGTCATCGTCTAAAGGAACATATGTGAGTCTGTAGCAGTCTATTCTCTTAAGGAAATCAGCCACAGCCTCCTCTTTATCACAGTTAACATAATCAGGACTGCTCAGCTTCACTTGCTGCAGATAAACAAAGGTCTTTTATAGAAAGAAGGGCATGTATGTTTTTTAAAGAATTGCCCACAAAACAAACATTTACTCCAATACAGACAACTGACCAGGTAATATTTTAAAATGATGCACCTCATTAAAAAGCAACTTATACATACAGCCACAATAATACACAAAGATCAATAATAAAAAGTAAAAAATAAAAAATAACTTTTTAACGTTTCTTCACCTTGATGTTTTCTGCAATGATTTCTGGGTCATCACAAAGAGACTCAACAAAAAACACCTACAAGAAAGACAACCCTACTTTAGAAGTTATAAAATGTGGAAATATTTTCTAAATATACTCAAGAAATTAGGTCGGAATTTGGTAACACTTTAGATTAATAAACATTATTCAGTATTAATTAGTTGCTAATTAGCATGCATGTTGGGTGTTTATTATTTCTTATAAAGAACATCTTAAAGCATGGCCATAGTCTAAATTCCTTAATCCTACCCATTACCTTATCTTTATTACTACAAGATCTTTACTTACTACAAACAAGCAGCAAATAATAAATGTATTTAGGGTAGACTCTTGGCTAACAAATAAACACAGGTTCCCTAATCTAAAGTGTTACCATTAATTTGATGATCAGTAATTCATCAGTTCACCTTTTTCACTCACTTTATAGCCATTCTCTTTAGCAAAGGCGAGGATCACCTCTCTGCGTTCTCTGGTTGTGTTGGTCGCATCAAACACCTGAACATAAATGTGCTGAATTAGTCATACCATCATTAAAAACCTTTCACTTACACTACCCATCAAAATGTACAATTTTAGAGTTTCTGCTGCTTTAAAAATATACTGTTTTCATATATATATATATATATTAAAATCATAATTATATCAAACATTTGGCAGGGGGTGTATAAACACACAGGATCATTAAACAGAGCATACTGGAGCATTAAACTACTATGATAACACTTATTGCCTTATCAACTTTAGTGTTAATTGTTCAGAGAAAGATAAAGTGTCTGTACATCCCTTCTCAAATCACTGATTTCTGTATAACATCAGTAAATTATCCATGTTTAGGTGAGCACGTGTGTGTGTATGCTGTCACTTACTGCCACTTGTCCATGATCCTGAGTGAAGTAACAAAAGACGTCCTTCAACGCCACCAGAGCACACGCTCTAAACACACAGTTTACAGAAAGAACAGTTAGTTCTGCTGCTTATATCAGATTGGGTGAATGGTATACTGATATAGAGTGAATTCCAGTTGCAAGTGAGCATCCCTGTGACCAAGCAGAAACTGAAGTCAAAATGGAAGTCTAGTGCAACTGGCTCTCAGTGGATTTTTCAGAGACCCTTTCGAAACACAGTATCATTCAATCAAATTATGGATTCAGAAACAAATGCTGCCACATTGACTCAAAGATGAACTTTGTCAGCCTTTCTGGTATACAGACAAACAGCTTAACAACTCTTGTTTAGGTGATACTGCTTAGATAAAAAACTCGTGAGTTTCTCACTTGCGAATTTTCATGGCCTCTTCATTGTCTGGGCGGAAGAATTCAAAACTCTTGTAGGTACGTACAGCATCTCTGCGGTACTGTCCAACATTAAACACTGTTAAAATAGTTTCACATTAGTGATAATGTATAGTGCAAGAAGTAATGCTCATGACTTGATTTCAACAACCAAGGCACAGTTAAAGATACATATTTTAAGACTTCTTGAAAAATAACCAAACCTTTTGCCAAATTTGCCCAATTACAAGTGAAAATTCCAGAAATAACCATATTATTTTGGCAACAAAAACATATATATTTCTAATATCTACCAATATATTAGCCAGAAATGACATGTATCAACCACTAACTGTGCTATTTGGTCAGTTTAAAGAAACTGTTATCCAAAGTTTTCACTAACCAGCTTAAATATATATTTTTAAATATTGATTTTGATGGCTGCAAAACATTTCAAATAAGTTGGAACAGAAGCAAAATAAAAGTGAAATGGTTATCCACCTTATTTTTCCAGTGAAGAAGGCATGGCCATTTTGTAAATTTAATGACTTTGCTGCAGCCTGGAATTGAACTACTGGTTTCGTCTGGTCAGAGGAGAACTGGCCCCCAACTGAGCCTGGTTTCTCCCAAGGTTTTTTTCTCCATTCTGTCACCGATGGAATTTCGGTTCCTTGCCGCTGTAGCCTCTGGCTTGCTTAGTTGGGGTCACTTCATCTACAGCGATATCGTTGACTTGATTGCACAGATACTATTTAAACCTAACTGAGTTGGATGATGACATCACTGAATTCAATGATGAACTGCCTTTTTTTTCCCATTTAATGTGGTTCAGTTGCTTTGACACAATCTGTATTGTTAAAAACACTATATAAATAAAGGTGACTTGACGACTTGAATGTGGCTTTGTGGATGAGTGTCAAACAAATAAAATAAAATAAACATTTCTCAATGCAAAATCGAAAAAGATTTAAGGTCTTTCACCACCTTATTGTGAAAAGGTTCAGGGAACCCAGAGAATTCACAGTACATGTAGGGCAAGGAAGGAAATCTCTGGTTAATGTCTGTGACCTTTGAGCCCTCAGATGGCATTGCATAAGAAACCATCATTGGTGTTAAATATAGCCACATGGGCTCAGGAGTAATTCAGAAAACTGCTTTACCACAGTCTGCTGCTGCTTCAAGAAATGCAGCTTCAATCTCTGTTACGCAAGGAGAAAGCTGTACATCAAATGTAGAGATGCCAACAGGTTCCCTGGACCAGACCTTAGATAGTCACGTGTGCTGCACTCATGAGTCCACATTTCAACTTGTTTCCAGGAAAAATGGATTTTCGAATTCTCAGTCCCAAAGAGACCATCCGGACTTTCATCAGTGACAGAAACAAAAATAAATATCTGTCATGGTATGGAGGTTTTTCATGGGCAGTCCATGGTTATTAGATCAAGACAATGCCAGTTCTCAGTCTGCATGTGCTACAGCAGTGAGGTATTCTAGACACCTGGATGGCCAGCAGAACTGTCTCCAATTGAAAATGTATGTCCCATCATGAAAAGGAGAATCAGGCAATAACGACTATGGACTGATGAGCAGCTGAAGTCTTGTATAACGCAAGATTTGACCATAATTTTGCATGCAAAACTTTAACAGTTAGTATCCTCAATTCTCAAACAATTAATCATTGTAATTAATAGGATATTTGAAGTGACAATATGCCCATTTCTTCAGAGTTGTTGCAGCCATCAACATCAAAACTTGTTTATATTTACAAAAATAAATACAGTCGGTCTGTGAAGACTTTAGAGATATTTTCTTTGTATGTCTGTCAGTTAAATGAAGTTTAAAGAGGATTAACAAATCACAGATTCTTGATTTTTATTGCATTTTACAAAATGTCCCAACCTTTTTTGAATAGAGGTTCTAATGTGTACGAGAAGATTTGGTGCTTTACCTGCTAATCTGATGAGTTGATTAGTTCATATAATGTTATGTGTAATAATTCTCACCCCTGGTGGGAACCCCAATCCAGTTGAGGTAGCGTGTGAGTTTCTTTGAGATGTAGGTCTTTCCACGGGCAGGCAGACCAACCATCACAATCATGGTGGGCGAGTTGGTGAACTGTGGTACTGATGCTGAAATAAACACACACAACATGTCTAAACAAACAAAAACTCATCAGTTTTATACACACTAGATATTAGTCTAATATTTCATTGTCATACAGAAACAAATTCATCATTTGATATGGTTTTATAATGGGTTTTGTAAACTGATCTCAATGGAGATGAAGAAACATTGCTTACACTCCCACCCATTTCATTGTAATTCACATCAGTGAAAATATTGTACTAATGCCTCTTGTATCAGTGGTCTCTGTGTTTGTTTGTGTGTGTGCAAAGGGCAGTGAACTGGACTTCAGTGAGGTGAACAGCCCTGAGGACATAAACTGTTACACATTGCATCAAACACCATTAAAAAACACACAAAACAAACACAAAACTGATATTTTATTACAAATAACTGCAAAATTATAGTATTAGGAAATATCATCTGTATCTATGATTTTATTTTAAAATGGTTTCACTATGCAATAAACTTTCTTTGTGAGCTACTTTTTATTTTCTTTTATATATAACATTATAATGATTTTAGAAAAAAACTGGAAAAAAAAAAAAACAATAATCAATCATTTAAAGAGTCCAGTAAAAAGAGGACAGAGAAAATGGGAAATAAATCTTTATATAATCGTATGTTAGAGTAAAAGCATCAATAGTACTTTGGCCTTTTTAATTCGTGCTGTTGTACATTCACAAGTCACTATTTTAAGGAGGCTATGGATCCAATATGTTTTTCCACAAGTGGTGTAAACCAGTTCTGAAACTATGCAATATACTTTCTTATCTCTCACTTAGGGAGTCCCCTAAATATAAAGGTGTAATGAAAAATAGTTTACAGAGGTCTAAAATAAAAGTTGTTTCAAATGTTTTACAAAGAAACACTGAAAAAGTTCACTTAGCAAGATACATTTTTTAACAGTGTAGTTAACTGATAGCCTACTTTGAAAACTTGATAAGACCACAGAAATATAGTGAGGAATGAGACAGAGATGTTTCTTTAGACGTATGACTTACAGCCTCTTCGCCGTCTCAACCTACTGCTCACCCATGGCACCCAGATCTTCTCCAGAGGATTTTGTGTCAGTTCAATTTGATACATATTCACCGATGTGTTTGATACAGCTGTGTCTGAGTATGGTAAGTGCACAAAGAGACCAGTAGAGCTGCAGTCTTCTCTTAAGAATGAACTGTATGTGTAGCCTTGTCCACTCTGAAGCAGATGTGTATTTAAACTGGTGAACCCTGATGGAGGAGGTGCATCAAGCACCTGACACAATGTCACACTAAAACACCCTGCACCTATTCACCACAAAACAGGCGAGAGTATGCCACTAAAAATAATCATTAAAAATAAGGCATTCTTTCCATAGCCGTGGGGTAGAAGTCAATTCATCTAGAATTCCCAGAAATATGAAGATACTGTCTAATTTAAAATAAATAAAAACCAGCAACTATCATTTAAAATAATAATAATAAAGTATTTTTTTAAATACTAGTGTACGTGCTTTTTAACACATTCTGACTTTTTTCCCCATATAGTTGTAACTCAAACAGCAGACAGATGCTCTCTGTCCAGAAGTCAGTGTTTATCCAGAACACATTTGACACATTTGTAAGAAGACACCACAGCCCTGCCAGCACAGACACCAATGTATGTGTGGAGAGGATTGACTATGTTTGTGAGGTCCAAAATGTCCTTACTAATGTAGTGAAACCTGCTAAAAACCAACTAGAAAGCAGAATCTCACTAGTTAAAAAGTTTTAAAAATAGGCCAGATATGTTGTATTAAAATATAGTGTTATGCAAAGGTTTCTGTAAAGGGTTATTTTTAGGGACAGGGTTAGGCAATAGAAAATACCAATAACTTGATATAAAAATGATGGAAGACATCATAGTGAAACAAGTGTGTGTGTGTGTGTGTGTGTGTGTGTGTGTGTGTGTGTGTGTGTGTGTGTGTGTGTGTGTGTGTGTGTGTGTGTGTGTGTGTGTGTGTGCGTGCGTGCGTGCGTGTGTCTGAGAGAGAGCGAGAGCATTGAAAACGCAGTTTTCATGCAGTATCTCATGCTCATAGATATTTATTTGAGTCTAACCTGTGCTCTCGCAGCGCGTTCTCTTTCTCATGACGGCTTTCTCACGACGCTCCATTAATAACACACATTAACACAAATAGCACACATACAGACAGAATGCCCACCATACTGCTCGAAGACTGGTGACTTGAATATTCACTAGTCATGATTACGTCGTTTGACTCCTTCCAATGGCGAAGGGCTGGCTCGCCATAGCAGCACTTTGCAGTCCACAGTCATGTGTTTTTGAAGGGGACAGTTAACGTTACAGTGCGAGAATTATGTGTCTCATCCCACTTGGCATGATTCCCTGACTGTTTTGTATCTGATAACAAAACATCGACGCAATTTCAACATAATGCATAACTTGATTCTGTCTGGTGGTGGATAATAATAATAATAATAATAATAATAATAATAATAAACTTTATTATCTATAGCACCTTTAAATGTAGATCTCAAAACGCTGAAAAAAAATAACTTAAATAAAAAGATACAAATATAAATAATACAACCAAAAATGTTAAATACAAATCAAACAACAGCAAATAAAACAATTTTAATAATATATAAATGTTTAATAATACAAATGTTTAATTAAAAGCTACCCTAAAAAAAAGAAAAAAAAAGAAAAGAGTTGAGAGTTTTAGCTTGTCTATAATAAAGTATTCCACAGTTTTGGCAATAATGAAGAAAAAGCCCTATCGCCCATCAATCTTAAAGGGGTTAATGGAACAGTTAAAAGTCCAGTTTCAGATGAGTGAAGGCAGGGCCGTGCACAGACCTTTTGAGGGGCATGTGCTGAAATTGAAAAAGGGCACCCCCTCCCTTTTTTTATATCAATTATATATATTCTCTTTTTTAGCTATTCTGTTTGGTTTCATAAGCTAATTTGTATTATTTGGTTAACATTTTTATGAATGACATTGAGAAGAGGGGAAGGTGAGCAATGAGTCAAGTATTTTTGACTAACTTTTTTGAAATATAATTAAAGTAATTATGTCCAACACTACGGTACAACTCAATTCCAGATTATAAGAAACTATAGCCATACCTTTACTATAACATATCCAACATGTTTCCGCCTACCTGGCAAAAATTTGATACTGTGGTGGACCAGGGATGTTGGTTTCTTGAAGGTCTCCTATTCACTACACTTTCCCTAAAATAAGCCAGCAATGAAAAAATAAATAAAAATAGTGTGAAAAGTACATTTCTGTATTTCTGATGGATCACGTGACACTGAAGAGTACTAACTGCAGTAATGATGCTGAAAATTCAGCTTTGATCACAAAAATAAATTACATTTTAAAATATATTCAAATAGAAAACAGTTATTTAAAATTGTAAAAATATTACACTATATTACTGTTTTTGCTGTATTTTGGATCAAATAAACGAAGCCTTGGAATGAATCATGAATTACATTCTGCATGATAAAATATAAAGATTTCACAGTGATCTTCTGTAAATTTTTTTAGTTACTACTACATTACTGTAGTAAAACCATGTTTTACTACTTTTTTATACAGAGAGTATACGGAGAGTATACCATAACATGATTATCCTAAATGTTAAAAAATTAAGTGTATCAGCAATCATAAATCAAAGAAGAAATTTCTTAGAAATATAGTTATCTAGGTGACGAGGATCACTCGCTGCTTTGTGTAAATTCCAGTACGAAACTTGTTATGATTTTCCGATGGTAAAAACAAATTATATGTTGTTGTTATCAATATATCGTTTTTGACCAGCGAATGCGTGTAAATGTTATTTATTTTTTTTGTCCGTCATTAAAACGGCGACGGCGCCTGCCGCTGCCGGGATCACATTACATTTTCATCTACAGGTTACAAACTAGTTTTTTTAGCTATATAGACGAAGCGCTCAGTTTTTCCTGTGGTGAAATGCATTTGGCCAAAATCGCATTTTATAAAAGATGAAATGCTACTATATGCCCAGGCTATTTAAGTGTTGGCTATGTATTGGCTATGACTAGATGGCAAATGCTAGCCCTCTCTCTCAGGCGACGTCCCACCCTATGCGTCCCACATGTCTCAGCCAGTCAGACAGACATCCAATAAATAAAATATGAGCCTTTATAGACATAGTGTTTAGTAGTACTTATTCAAAAAACAAGATATTTATTTACCCTTCGCAAAACTGTTCAGCTCAGCTGTTGTCTACTGTGCGGCTGCTGTGGAACTTCAGTTGATTCAATGAATATAGAGGGGGCGGAGTTATCAGCTTACTGACAGCTTGAGAATCGAATTAGATTTACACAAGCTCGTTTTAAGAACTTTCATTTGCGAAATATTTGTAAAACAGACATACAGACGTAAATGGTGACCAATAGCATTGCAAAAAAAAAAAAAAAAAACCCCACCAAAAAAAAAGGGCACTTCGGAGTGTAAGGGCAAAAAGGGCATGTGCTCTGCACAGGTTGAGCCCTACCTGTGCACGTGCCTGAGTGAAGGTCACGTGTTGGAGTATAAGGAATTAAAAGCTCAGACAAATATTGAGGTGCCAACCAATGCAAAGCCTAGTAAGTAAGCATCCACATTTTTTAAATCAACCCCTAAAACTAACAGGGAGCCAATGTAATCGTGAAATTAAATTGTAACACAATTCTAAAACATAAATTCCAGACTGAATCGCGGAATCCAGTCCCAGAAACTGACGGTCTGGACGCTACTGAATTGGGCAAAATTTAAATGAATAAATCAAAAGTAGGGATGTACAACATTATTTTCATGTAATCAAAATGATCGTACTATGAATATTTAACAGCGAAAAGATATGAAATCTGCATGTTCTGCGTGTGTGAATGAATGGTACACGCCTGCCTCTAATGCTCTCATAAGCAGATATAATAACTTAACAGGACAGGTGAACATAAATCAGCCACTGTGGCAACCAGTGTTGGGTATAATGCATTACAAGTAACACGAGTTGTTTAATCTGATTTTTTTTTTTTTTTTAAGCATTACTTTTAATTACTTTTAATAACTTGCAATCCAATTAATTGAAGACTGAGAGCTCTGGTGTTTCTATGTTTGACAGAACTCAGGAGTAGCCTAAATGCAGAGGCTTTGTGTGTGCTGTGAACATGATGTTACTGTATTTCTATGACCATTTCATGATCATTACTCATCTCACATGCACAAAATTCCTCAAAATTAATAAAAGCAGGTAGAAGCAAACTTTTTTTAATTTTAATTTCCTTTAACCTGAGGCTAATTCATTTCATTTTAGGTGTGAAAGGGATTTTACATTTGCCAGAACTAGTACTTTTTATATTAAAAACAAACAAGCACACCCAGTCCAGAGAAGAAAAGGTAATGCATAAAATAACGCATTACTTTTCATAAAATGTAACTAATTTGTTTTAAGAAATAATGGATTATTGTAATGCATTACTTTTAAAAGTTACTTTCTTCAACACTGATGACAACCAAGGACAACAGAATTGAAACACAAAGTAGGAAAAGGCAAAAAAAACAGTGAAAAAGACCATCAAAATAAGAGTCTCTGGAACAGATACACAGAAATTATATTTGAGCTGCCCTCTGTCCAATGCAGGGGGCACAACTCAAATCACTTCTTTAAAATATTTTAAACAGAATTCAGTAGACAGAAAACTATCCTTGCGTGTTCGTTTACACAATTTTGCGTGTAATGTTACACACACATTTTAGGCAATAAAAAAAAAAAAAAATGTTATAACCAGAAACATTAAAACCCATTCAATGCTGTGGCCAGAATGCTTAAATGTAGAGAACAGCTCCGGAGTCAAACTGGGATTAGTTGGAGAAAGCATAATTTACATTACTCCATCCAGGGCAGAGGAAACCAAAGCAGAATTACAGACGGAGTTGCTCTACGAGTGCGACATGCTAAAGCCTGGAGGCAGAGGCTTGAACACTGCACAGACCTTTGAGAGCAGGGGTGATTTTAAAAATTGGCACTAAAAAAAAATTATACTGTAAAAGCTGCTTACACTTCATAATTCAAATTATTTTGAGTTTTTACAATTTTAAATAAGAGCTCATTTATAACTTTTGGATATTTCAGATACAAGTCATCTTAAGCATGAAGGATATTTAGTCAAATTATCTTCAGATACAAGTTATCTTCAGAGAGCTCTCTCTCTCTCTCTCTCACACACACACACACACACACACACACACAAACAATTATTTTCTCTTTATAGTTTTGAAAGAGAAATACCAAGATATAAATACCAAATACCATTTTATTCTTTGACACGATTTCTCACTTTAAGAATAGTGAAATGTAAAAAAAAGTTTGCATAACTGTTTCAACAAATGGTGCTGTTTCTAAAACAGAATATGCAATATATATCAATAACACTGATGAATCAAAACATTTACTGATAAACGTTTAACTTGAGGCTTACCATATTTTGTTGAAATTACTTTTCACATATTAAAACAAATTGAATACTAATGTATGCAGGTTATAAAGGCGAATGTCTGTGTATTTTATTATACTTTGTTTGTATCACATTTGTATGGAGTGGCTTGACAGGCATAAGCTATGAATGATAATTATCTATCAGTTAAGTTCAGGTGCTCCTGTAGTTTAAACAGCAGAGCATTTGACTGGCAGTGCCAAGGTCATGTGACTTAAAAAAAGAGGAACAAAGCATTTCAACAAAAAGCCAATGATATTCACACAATGCAAGGTATATTAAACATTTATAAGCAAGCTAGTGTGTGCTGAAGTGCACAAGCTTAAGTGCTTGTTGAAATGAATGTGCCTTCAGCTGCTCCTTGAAAGATATGATGGTCTCAGCCATCTGGATGGAGGTTGGCAACGTATTACTCCAAAGCGACAGTAATGGTATAAGGTTTTGGAGAGTGACTTTGTGCCCCGTTGTGAAGGAATAACATGGTGTTACTCTTTTAGGAGCATACACTAGTAGTGATTTGAACATCAGCGTCTAAACAAGTTAGATGAGGATGTATCAATGCCTTGCAAAGGTGTAGGTTTGGTTTGAAAGTTGGTGGGGACAGAAATGTATGCATTATTTTGGCCCTTTTCATTAAGCAATATCACACTAGCAAGAGTATTTATTTAATACCTGCATGATTAGCAATACTGAGATACTGATTTTATACAACAACAATTCTATAAATATTCTGTTCCATTTGTGCCAGGACTGTCCATTTTATTTAAAAATAAATACTCATTTTTCTGTAAAGTTGCAAAGACTAAAGTCTCAAACCCAAAGAGAAATTCTTTATAAAAATTAACTCGTCCATTTTATTCTCAACTTCAGTCCTCGCACCCCCCTGCTCTGCACATTTTCTATGTTTCTCTTATGGCGTCAGAAGTTTGTTCTATTCGAAAGTAAGTGCCCTGTCAAGTGGACATCACAGAATATTTTGCCATGATTCCAGTCCAAAGCGAACGTTTATGTTCCACTTGTCCGTGTGTAAAGACAGTTCATGCACAGAGCTCACTTCTAACAAGCCAGGTGTTTAAATTCGGTGTTAACAAAGAGAGGCATGCAAAATATGCACAAATCGGGGGCACAAGGACTGGGGTAGAGTAGCATTTTTTCTTTCTTTTTTACCTTAAACCGCATAAACATTTAATTACACCAAATACACACAAAAAAATTATGTTCTTCTTAGCAACAGTGTACCGTGGGCAAAAAGCCCCTACTCTGCAACAATATTACTAATCATATTTTCCAAACCACTGCCTTGATCAACAAAAATTAATGAAAAATCGTTTATTTTATCATTACTTCCAAATGTTTTTGTTGCTTTTTTTGTGCCATATACTCTGTCAAAAATATCATTCAACTCAGATAGTCATGTGTTTAATGTAATTTTAAAGGTCTCACTGAGAATAAAATAATTGTTCAGCAATAAATGGAAGCAAGTTTTTGTACAATCACCCTCATTTGAAAATTTATGTCACCATTTTACTTACCATTATTTAGAGCAGATTCTCCTGATTAAAAAATATTTTTCTCATGAATTTATAAACACACAAAACTGCACAGGCACAAATTTTTTAATCCCAGATTAAAAAAATAAAAAAAGTCACAATTTACCATAATCTGTCCAGAGCTGTAACACATGAAAGCAGATCAGTGGAGTGCAAAGAAAAACTGCTCTATGCTTCGCGTTGAGTTTTTATTCATAACTTCACAAAACATGCATAGATTGAAAGACTTGAAAACCCACACGTCATTAATTTCAGAAAATTCTCCCGATTAACATGAGCCCAGAGTTATCCTCTGTTATCTATCCTTCTATCAGAACCAATGATATTCGTCATTGAATTAGAACACATGAAACTCCAAATGCACACGTTGCAATATTCATGTTTTTTTATGCTTATAATTTCATGAAACACTCTCTGATCGTGGAAAATGGCATATTATTTACAGCAAATTTATTGTGATTGAAATTAGTCCAAAATCAAAACAATCCATTGCTTCTTTGTGTGTAAACAATAACAAAACCCATGAATTTAATTAATCAGTTGGAGAGCTCTATTGAATACTTGGCAAGCAGAATGTAAAATCTAGAATTTTTTTGTCTATTATATAACCTCAAAATATCTGCCTTAACACAAAATAGGCGTCATTTGAAAGCTTGGAGCCTGACCTTTGATTTAATATATATAGATAGCATGTTAAGGTGTGACCTTCTACATATACTCAGTAAGATGCTGCATGGATCCATTACAACCAAAGTAAACATTTTAAGTTACATAAAGCCATTACAAACTAAACAAACAAACAAAATTCAAACAAGACATTCATGCGTAATCAAATATTACTGGGAAACAAAGTTTATTTTCCAAGAGAAAATGACTTAAAACTTAACATACTAAAAAGGACAAATACAGTCAATACAAAAGTGGAGATAAAACTTTTACCAATTAACAAAATCAGTTAAACTGCAGGTCTTCGTCATTACATAACCTCTATTGTGAAGTTTTACATTATGAAGCTTTAAAGCTAATTATGCAGAGTTAAAAATATTAGAAAAGTCAGACTAATCTAGTTTCAATGTATTAATCAAAATCACATGATTGCCAAAAAGCACAAAACAAAAATACATTTTGACCCAAGCAACCACAAAAAAAGCACAAATCATAATGAACTACATTCAAATCTAGCAAGAGACTGATGTTTACTAAAAAACAAAAAAGCCAAGCTGATCTTTGAAAACTACAAAACAGACAAATATTTCTAGGTATGTGAGTAATGTCTCATTCATTGGGATTGGGGTTGGCATCAGGATACTGGGAGAGGTCAAAGGTCAGGACTTTACTGATGACGCAGTCTCCTTGCTGTCGAGGAAGGGCAGACAATGAGTGACATGCATAGTAAGTCAAGTCACTTTTATTCATACAGCACTTTAACAATACATATGGTTTCATAAATATCTTTACAGAATTACATACTGCTCATGTTTATAACTTCCTCATATACCTTTTAGTTCACATTAAGCAGCCTTGAAGTGGGTGATAGTTAGGTTTGGGTATTGAAATCCGGTTCCATTTTAGAACTAGGATTCTAAGAAAGCCTCAAGTTTACGTATGCAACCCTGGTCCCCCAAGGGCACGAGACACTGCAACGAGACGCTTTAGGAATGCCTTCAGCGGGACCATGCTCTGAATCACATTTGTAATCAGTCCAATGGATGGACGAGATGTCATTCAAATTTATTGACCAGTAAGCAGAAAAACTACATCAGTAGATCATAAACAGTTGTTTTTGTCTTAATAGTCCCCCTGTAGTCAAACATTTTATCCCTTAAAACTCATCTTTGATCATCAAAATTACATTTACTTTTTTTTTTTTTTTTGTGAGAATGTTCTTACCCTAAAATAGCCTTTGCCTCATTTGCTAATACTGCAAAGCTGCTTTGACACAATATTTATTGTATAAAATACTTTATGCAAAGTTGAATTTTTATGTAAAATAGTTGTCATCTGAAGTTAGCCATTATATTGTCAATTTGAGTATGAAATCTGTATGTGGTTTCTCAATTGCAACATTTAGTGTAGACACAAATATATTTAATCCAGAATTATTCAGTGATGTGTATCACTGTTTCATTGAGATGTTGATTTAAATAGCACAGTAATTAACACATGATGTGAGTGAGAATGTTACCTCTGGATAGACTCCGATCAGGGAGTCTGCTTTTGTGTAAAACTCCTCTTTGAGGGAGATCACCACAGCCTGGAAGTTCTGCATTGACTGATCCTTGATGTAGTTTGCAACCTTACACAACGCAGATAAGGATTAGTGAAGGATGACAGTTTAGAAATTTCTGGATTATAATAAGATACAATATTACAGTATCTATAACAACTGTATAGCATTTTAATCATATGTTTTTGTCTACTTATCTGGTTTAATATAAAATTTAAGGTCATCCATGAATTCCTATCAGCCATATGTTTCAATCTACACTGCACCATAAAGGTTTAATATGCAAATACCATAAATTAAAATGTATATGCATATTTCAAATTTTTTCAATATTAATGCCAACATTAAGTAAAATTAAGACTATTGCAATTTGAAAAATGTCTATGTCTGACAATAACACATTTACAAACCTGAATAACCATCTCACTATTAAAAAATAATTTAAAGGCCATTAAACATTCAACTGAAAAGAATGTTCAGTTCAAATGTTTATAACTTACAACTGCAAGCGATTATAAATTTTCAAGAAATAAGACAAAGGTTCACCCAAATCAATGCAATTGAATTATCAGGTACTACTTGGACTGATTTGAGTAATGTAAAAAAAATACTCATAAATAAAATCTCAAATAAGTGAGTATAATGAAGTGCACATGGAGAAAGCACATGAAACAAAGATCTACCACATTACACTCATGGCCCCGGTTCCACCTGGATATAGTGTGAAGCACAGCGAAATTGCCTGTAAAACTGTATTTTATGCAGTTTATTTTATAATAGTAATTACAACAGAAACGTATTCATTGATAATATTTATCATTTGAATTTCTGTACTGATTTATTGTAATATTGTAGCTATTGTAATTATTCATAATTCTATAAAAAATATTCACACTGATTAAAAGTGGATTAAAAGTCTATTTTGGTTGTACCAGGTCAATGTTAACCCAAAAAACTTTTGTTTGTTTTTAGCTCAATTGGTCACTGAAAGAGGCCAGAGTTTCTTTTAACCTTTTATTTTATTTTTCAGCAGTCAGAATCAACAGTGTCATAATTCATTAGAAACAGGATAACTTGAAATTTAAGTCTAACTAATTTAAAGTCCCAACCGTCCTTTTGTGTTTTCTAAGAATGAATGAAATTAAAGGATTTTAAGAAAAATGCAATTGGGTGTTTTTATTTTTTTTTACTGTGTACACAAACTCCTCAAGTTTGGATAAGGGATTTTGTTGTATCTGGGTATTGGATATTGTTGTATCTGGGTATTGGATATTGTCGTATCTGGGTATTGGATATTGTTGTCTCTGGGTATTTTACACTTCCAAATAAAATGTTTACATATAACATTCCCCAAGCAATTACAGCCATTTATTACAACATCGTTATTGGCGCTTTTAAGTGAAAAACAGGCCCATTTCATTTACTGACAATAGAGATCCTAAATGTCCAAAAATGTTTAGGGAGTAAAGAAAATGTGTGTGTGTGTGTGTGTGTGTGTGTGTGTATGTATATATATATATATATATATATATATATATATATATATATATATATATATATATATATATATATTTTTTTTTTTTTTAAGATAATATATTTTCAATCTGAGTATGAACATTAAACACAAACCATGCAGCAAGTAGTAAAAGCAATTGCACAAATTGTCTTCTACAACAACACGATGCAAATAATTCACAAACTACACACAAAAGCCAGAGTGAGAAATATTCAGAGTGCAACAGAAAATTTTTGCTAATTATCTTTATGAACTATATAAGAATTATTTACTTAATATACATAATACACATAATATAAATATAGATCCGCTGTTTGTAATCTACGTCAGAATAGATTTTACTGGGACATTGCCTAGTGATGTGAAGTCTAGTTCCAGTTCTTTATCAGATGTGCGCCACTGTTTCTTCCTTGTTTTGTCAAAGTACTCTGTTGTGTGTTTTTCTGTGCTTTTTCAGAGAGTTTTCTCATGCGTTTGTTATTTTGTGTTTGTTTTCATGCACGCATGACAGACTTTGCGTTCATTTATATTTACAAATAAATGTTTATCAAAAGAACAAAACCTATGTTTATTGGTTGAATATGGGACAGTTTGAACCAATCTGGGTTTGGGGGGGGTGGGACTAAACGTCAACAATCATTTCTGTTTGGCGCAGAGGAATGAAATGCATTGGTTTCTTCTGACGAATCAATGTTGTCAAAATATGATGTAATCACATACGAGCCTTAGAAATAGGAAATTGCAGTTGCAATTAGGGATGCACCGAATGTTCGGCAACCGAAATTATTCGGCCGAAAATAGCCAAAAAAGCACTTTCGGTGTTCGGCCGAATAAGTAAAAAGGCCGAATGAATTTTGCCGAACAATGACGTTTTTAATGACGCAATCAAATAACCCGCGTAGAGTGATAGGCGCGCGCTTTATGCAGCAAACATGTCAGCAGTGTGGAAACACTTTAAAAAGTGTCAGATAAAGATGCAAAAACGGCCGTTTGCAGACATTGTTCTGGATTTGGGAAAGCCGCTAGGTGATGGAGATGGTCAGGTGATGCACAGCGCAGGAGATGAAAACAGCTCAGAGAGTAAACTGGCTCGTACTACAGATGAGCCGCGCACAGTCTCGCTGTCTGACATGTTCGATGAGATCCTCCAAGAGAATAACCCATTTGCAAGACAGAGGACAAGGTCGACTGCTCAACAGTTAGATGGGCAGTGTTGTGCCTGAACGCGTTCATTGAAGGATAGTTCATGAACTCGTTCATATTTTAGGCGAATGCGAACTGAACGTGCTGTATTACTGCCTGATGAACGTTACTGTCAACTCGTTCATTCTGGTGTCTGTGAACGGCACGCTCTCTCAGGTTAACTTCGTTCAATAGGGTGCCAGATTTCTATTGAGCCTTCCTGGCGAAAGCCCGGCTAAAACACACAGTAAACGGGTCTTAATATGTAGCGAAAAAACACTCAATCTGGCAACACCAGCCACCAGTGGCGCACAGTCGTCCGCCGCATGCGCGACGCGTCATCAAAAAAAAAAAAAAAAAAGGCGACAGCAGCATGTAGCAAGAAGGTGTATGATCATTTAAAAGAATTTTTTATGATGTTTATGACAATGTCGGTGAGAATGGGAGACAAAGCATTAAAGCAACAATGGGGGAATGCTGTCCCCTCAATCCTAATGTAAACCCTGGTTGGATAAGGATTCAAAATTGGATATTATATGAAGATGAAATCTGACGCATAGCTTCATTGTTAAAACTGATAAAATAATTGCTGTCTGTGATTCTATATGGGCTGTGGTAATAATTGTGAAAAATAATAGCTTGCAGCAACATATGGAAAAAAAGAACTATCAACTAGTTCATTTTTGGAACTTAGTGAACTTAGTTCAAAATTTTGTAGCTTGAACTATGAACTGAAGCTAACTATGAGCTAAATATTTTTTTATTATCTTACATTAACGAAGATTAATAAATACCATAACAAATGTATTGCTCATTGTTAGTTAATGCAATAATGTTAACAAACATTATAAAGTGTTACTACCTATATTTTATATGTATTTTGTGAAAATTCTGAACTATTTTCAGTGTAGTAAAATAGTAGGCCTACACTGGGTTTCAACCATTTCATTATCTTGAAGACATTGTTCGTTTTTAAATGAGCAACTGTCAGAAAACTGCAATAAAATTTTCAACTATTCTGCAGGTACTTGTCTGCTCCATGCACAAGCACCAACAGTGAGAGACTGTTTAGTGCTGCATCTCATGTCAATACCTGCAAACTCAGAAGGACTGAAAAAGGTGACAGATTGGCAAAATAAATGGAAAAAATGCGAAACACCGAGTTCGGTATTCGGCCTTCGGCCTTCGGCCAAGCATTTCATTATTATTCGGCTTCGGCTTCGGCCAAGAATTTCATTTCGGTGCATCCCTAGTTGCAATATATGACACATATACACCTCAGTTTCTTGTATAAACCCTGGTGTGAAACAAACCTTGCCAATGTTGGTATTGTCCAGGGCTGCGTCAATCTCATCCAGCACAAAGAAGGGAGCAGGCTTATAGCTGCAGAGGTGAAGACATTGTGTCAGGTACTGGTGAAAGATGTGGTTTCACATGAAGGTAAATGTGTGTTGTACATACCTGTGGATGGCAAACAGTAAGGCTAGAGCTGCCACAGTCTTTTCTCCTCCAGACAGGTTGTCCATGGGCCTGAAACGTTTGCCTGGGGCCACACAGTTATAGTTGATACCATCCAGATATGGCTCCTCTGGATTCTCAGGCCCTAGAAACGCCTGGCAAAAAATACACACACATGAACACCACCAGTAAAAAAAAATTACCTGTCTTAGTGTAAATGAAATGATTAGGTTAGCAATGACTAACTTGATAAACTTTGATAACCACAAGCAGACATCCTACTACTACTGAGAGCGATGTTTAGATGAATATTTAAATATGTGCTGCTCACATTCCTATTGACAAGAAAATAAATAAAAAACCTTAACAGATGCTGACAAAACAGAAGTTCAGAGAGTATCTGATCAAAGCAATCAGGCAACACTCTACGGACACCTTGGCAATTGAATCGCCACTGGCTAGTCCATTTTGTTTACTCGCCAGACAGATAGATAAAGATAGATAGACATTTATGTTTTTAAATTTTAAATACCTGAAAGTACATTCTTAACATCAGTCAGTCAAGCATTATTATACGATATCTGGATAATCAAGTACTATTTAATAATAGAACTTTAGCAATTACAATGAACTTGGTAACCATTTATGAATGCATAGATCTTTTAACTGAATTTAGGACTGGTGGTGGGTAATTTGTTTGTCATTCAATGTTTCTGTATAAAAAAAATAAAATAAAAAAAAGGGGGAAAACCAAACAATACCGATAATAATAATAATAATAATAATAATCTGATTCCTACTAATAAGTACAGTAAAAAATGAGTGAGAGTGAAACTCTGAGTGTTGGGCGGGTGAAAATATATCTGTGCTAAACTTATACTTGGCCTCCAACTCAAACGCTGGCAAGTAAAATCTGAGAATTTATTAGCCATTGGCTAATATCAGACATCATTAAGTCGCCAGAGTGAAGATTTAGTTACATATGCAAGTGATTTACTCGCAATTTAGAGGGTTGTCATTTCTGTATATACTTCTCCTTTGCTGAGATGATCTATCCAGCTCACAGGTGTGGCATATCAAGATGCTGATTTAGACAGCATGATTATTGCACAGGTGTGTCTTAGGCTGGCCACCCATGACAGAGTGCTTGTGCTTATAAATGCACTAAAGCAATGTTTTTCCCCCAAAGCAAATAATTTACAGGTAAAAATATAACTCCAAAACGTATGACCTCAATGTCAAGGCAAGTATTTTGATTTTGCATACAGCCTGTCCTAACAGGCAAGGTGCCGCCATTAGAATTGAAGACTTGGTTTGCAGCTATACATAATTTAGTATACTATATAATAACAATCATATAGTAAACAAAGGTAAAAAAATTTTTGCATGTGCAAAGGCATTGGTTAAAGGCTGTGTAGTGGTTAAGTGCTTGTGGAATAAGTGTGTCCTTAGCTGCCTTTTTAAAGTTGTTATTGTTTGTTGATATGTCATTGTTTAAGTACCTGGGCACTGCTGTTGCGGGACAGGGCTTTATATATCTCATCAATGTTGGTGGCCACAGACTCGAAGCACGCGTGGAAACGGTCAAACCTCTCCTTCTTTATCTGCTCAAACGCTTGCTTGGCTTTCTTCGCCCTCTTCCTGGCAGCTTCAAACTCTATGATGTTCAAACATACAAAAAAAATCAAATAAAAAATAAAAACACGTAATTGTTAGAAATGCTGCAAACCACAGACAGACATGCTGATCGACCCAATCTGCAAGCCTAAACTTTTTAAAGGGATACCAGAAAATGAAAACTGTGCCATCATTTACTCTATACTAAATCAGGTTTAACTGGAATTTAACTAGATTTAAATCAGAAATAATTGATAGAAATCATTTCATGAAATTTTATGTTGTGGGAGGGGACACTATATCACATCCTAGGCTGGTGATTGTGAGCAAAATCATGTAACAGGCTAACTAACAGTAGATATGCTACCAGTGTTGGCAGTGATGGGATGGTACGTTTTGCAACAAGAGATGTCAGAAGAAATCTAAAAATTCCAACGGATGCATTCTAAATTCTCCAGTGTTTGTATGTTTGTTCCTTCAAGGTCAGCGAGACCGGCATTCACAATGACAAACAGAATTGCAGTCTTTTGTGCTTTGTCAATGTAACTGCAATTTTACTTTTATTTGGATTCATTTTACAGCATAAGCTTGGAATGACTGACCGTCACTGGTCTCCTGGAATTTGTCTCTAACGCTCTCTAGTTTCTCCATGGCTTTCATGTTGGGAGCACTGATCCTCTGCAGGATGCTCTGCTGCTCATTGAGTCTCTGTTGTAATGTGTTCATCTCTGCCTTGATCTCCTCATCTGACAGGGAGTCCTGCAAAGCATCAGTCACATCACAATCCCAACACACCATAACAGTCATCATAGTGTAAAAACAGTAATGTAATCATGATAGTGTAAAGACGCAAGCACTGATGTACTTTTAGGTCCTCTGACAAGCTGCTGTAGTCGATCTCGATAAGAGCTTCCTTGGCCAGGACGGTGCTAGATGTCTTCTGACTGCTGCTGAGGCTCTCCTCAGCCTGAGAACTGCCCTACAACACAAACACAAGCAAGATGTTAGGTAAAAAGGTTTAAAGGAACAACATGTAAGTTTTTGCTACTAGATGGTGTGTATTTAAAACACAAAGAAACAAAGACGTAGTGCGAGTGTGGAATCATGGAAGTTGTCGTCTTCATCCCCACAGCAGATGCAATCCAACGGGAGCAGAAATCTTGTTCATGGAAGAGCAAATGTATTAAAGATTTATTTACGTCGTAGTATGAAAAAGGGTGAGGCTGAAAGTCTGACCATCTGATCATGGGTATATCTCTCTAATAGTGCTATTGGATCTTAGTGCTGCCTTTGACACTATTGACCACAACATTCTCCAAGAAGCCACAACAGCGCCTACACTTTCTCCAATGACAGAAAAGAGTGATATATAAATAAAGGTGACTTGACTTGAAAGCAGTCGAAACGAAACGAGGCCACTGAACGAGCATGACACACTATTATAATGACACAGTCGATGGCATCCGCTCCTTCCAGTCATGCTCATGTGGGGTAAAACAGCGCTGTTTTGTCATACTAGATACATTTGAAAGTTCTGTTACAATGTTACTCTGTGGTTGTCATCGGCCTAATAAAACCCATAACATATTAAAATGTCTTTTGTCTCGGAAATCGAGGGTGCATGGCGTCATTGGCAGGCAATGAAATGACCAGGGACAAGCCACTATTCCAAATTGGCTATTGATCTGAATTTATAAATTCTTTGAAACATTTGGGATAATGCAAGTACACAAGTCAAAATATATATATATATATAACACTGTTCTAGTGATTTTGGGATATTTTAATAATAATAATAATAAATAACCATGAAAATGGTCAAATATGGAACATTACAAGAATGAAAATGATGCAGCTGGGAAAAATATTAATCTTTTATATTTTCGATTTTGTATCTTGGTTACATTTTCAAACAGTATTGAAGTTCCAATTAATTCTAGACATTTATTGACTTATGTTTTTTGCCTTATGTGGAGTAGAAAAAAAAAAGAACAGAAGGTTTAAAGTTACATTTTTAGATAAATCACACATAGACTATCTACACAACTTTTTCAAGCATACACTTCTAGATCCAAATTATTTTAATATTATAAAAACACAAATTGATTAAGTGTCCAAACTTCTAATTGGTAGTTCATAATTTTGAGATTTTATTTTGTCATGGGTTAGTATGGCACATACCTCTTCCTGGCTGATGTCATCCATAGTTCCTGATCGGAGGGGAAGTCTGATGTCCTGCATTTTACAAGCCTGCAGAAGATTGTGTCTGTCACTGCGTTTTTGCTCCAGCTTGGTCTCAATGGCTGTAACCTCCTTCTGCAGCTGCGTCAACTCCCTATTCAAACACAAAACATTTTCCTTACATCATCATACCAACTTTGAAAACATCTACGCATGTTTGTTTCTTTTTGTTCAATGCCATTCCAGCTTTGGCTGTTTTCATGGCGAGAAATATTATGGAATATATATATAATAAAACATTGAAAGGACTCACTTGTTGGCACCCCCCAGTTTCTTGCGGATCTCCTCCATCTCATGATTTTTATCATTAACCTCAGATTTTTTGGCCAGGTGCTGGTTTTTCAGATCCTGAAGCTGTGCCATGGTTTCATCAATGATCTTCATGTTCCTTTGCTCTTCCTGTTGGGAAATTTTAAATGAATTGATTAAAGTAGATCAAACATAATTTCCAGGTTTAAACGAGTATCATTATGCAAGTATGTGAATGTTCTCTACCTTCTTGAGTCTCTCTATCTCATTCTCATCTTTCTTGACCGTCTGTTCCCACATGATCACCTTCTCCTGGTCTTCCTTGAGCTGGTTCTTCTCATAGTCCAGCTGGATAGCCAGACGTGTCTTCTGAGTCTCAAACTCCAAGCTACCAGAGAGTTTGAGGAAAGGATTAATCAGAAGCTACGTCAACTATTTTCATCTGATGTAAGTTGTAAGTACTGTTAAGTACTGCGCACAAATTCTAATTGATGTTGATGTAAAATTTGATTTAAAATAAACATATAAATAAAATAAAACTTTCAGCTACATTGCAGTGAAGGGAATTTTGTTAAGAAAATATGCAAAATATGTTTTTGGATTGCAAAAAAAAAAAAAAAAAACATTTTCAAAGATCAAAGATTTATTTTAAATATTCTCACCGTTTCTTGGCAATCTCATTCTGTCTCTTGACTTTTTCTTCTTCGAATTCACGAATGTTACGAACTCCTATCTCTTTACAGAACTCTACAAAAACCTCATCCTCCACCTGGAATGAAAGACAAAGACCAACAAGACTGAAGACAGGTGATACATTACCAAAGTAAAGTTGTTTTTAGATAACGGTGATGTGTCCTACCAGGTTCATGCGGTCTTTCAGGTCTTTCATATCTCTCTCTCGTGACTGGATGATTCTTTTAATGTCATTAATGCGTGGAGCAAAGTTAGCAAGTTCACTCTCCAGCTTTGACTTTTCCTGAAATCACCCCAATAAGAAAATGTGACAAATACTTCTGACGGTCTGAAATAAGGCAAATAAACTGTTACATCACAAAATACTTTTTTTGGAACAACACAAGCTGAAAAAGCGGTGGGTACCTGCATGTTAAGGGACAGGTGTCTTGTCTTTGTTTGCTCCAGATCACTCTGAGAGTATTTGAGTCTCATCTGCAAACCATGAGCTTGAGACTGCACCTGACGCAGCTCTGCCTCCTTTCTCTTTGCCTTCATTTGCTCCTGATATTCACAAACACTCAATCCAATCAGTCAACGACAAATCTCCTTAACCACATTGCATTTAACATCCTACAGACTCAAAATTACTTACTTTGAGCTCTTCTGTGAGCTTTTCCTTTCTGTCTTTCAGTTTATCAACAGCTTTCTCATCCCAGCGCCGAGCTTTGGCCTTCAGATCACTGGCACCTCCGGAGATCACTCCAGACTTCTGGAATAATGTCCCATCTAGAGCCACAGTCTAAAAAACAGCACATGATCCAGAACCAATAAACTACCAAATACAAACCAAACAAAACATCTTTTTTTTTTTTACATTTCCTACCGAAAATTAGTAATGTCCAAACTTTTCACAAGGAGTGCCAAAAAGAGAAACGAATATTGGATGCAATAACGCACTGGAATAAAACAATAGATTCCTATGGATGCTTCCACACAGTCCGCAAACATTCGCACACCAAAAATGTGCATGATTTTTTTTTTTTTATCGGGACCAGCCGACGAATATTTTCAGTTTCGCAAAGTGAAACCATGGGCCATTCAATAAGATTTGTGCTAGGATTACATGTTGCACAAAGGGCTAAGAGAGGTGGTGCTGTTTCAAAAACCAATGTTAACAAACACAGAAGAAGAGTTGCCCGGAAAAGAGAAGAGAACGAATGCAGAGTTCTTGTTATTGGTATTTTAGAATGGATTTATTCTCACGCTCTTTATACAGAATAACATTTATATTTCTACTGAATTACGGTGATCTCAAAAAAAAATTGTGTGACATGATTTTTTCCCCTTTGTACCTTGTGTCTGTATGGTCCTCCAAATGCAATCCTGCGAGCATCCTCCACGTTTTCACAGACCAGGGCATTTCCACAGGCATATTGCAGGGCTTTCTTTATCTGCGGTGGCTCGTATCGAATTACATCAATCACCAACTTAGCACCACGCAGCTCACGCAGTTTCTCATCTGTTGGCCTGACCTGTTGAGGACATTACAATACATAAGCCAACTTGCTCAAGCACATTGAGTGAGATAAATATCCAGTGAAATCACCTCCAGGTAGTCTAGGGGGAGGAAGGTCTCGGGTTCCCCACGCTGCTCTTTTATGTACTGGATACAGTCACGACCCGTCTTCTCAGAGTCCACAATGATGGCATCCATGTTTTTGCCCAGAACTTTAGTAACAGCAATCTGAAATTTCTTTTGTGTGGGCTGGCAAAGGTCAATCAGTCTCCCGTACTGGAAAATGAGATGACCATATGTGAGCATCCAGCTTTATAAGACACATATACGCAATAACACTGTGAACAATAAGTTGCTTCTCACCACTGATCCAGGATACAGCCTCTTGATACTCTCCAGAATCTCAGCCTTACGCTGTTGTCTGCTGTTTTCCTGTCTGTCAATACGAGCATCACCCAGCTGCTCCATCACCTGTATGAAGCAGTTGAGCAAATAATGTATTTTTTCCCCCACTGAATAACCTTTAATTCTTTCCCCTGTTGCACCCATTACAGTTACAAAGTGATTAATGCAAATCTCATCATAAATTTCTTTCTTGGCATGGTTGTGGACACTCCATAGACTATCAGTTAGGTTAAGAGATTATACAGTTTATGCAAGTCATTCTCTGATAGAAGGAGAAATAGCAAATGTAATATGGAATTGCCCTGCTTTATCCCTGTAAATTAAGCAGCACAAAAAAACTTACCACTTTATTCAGAGTTATAGAAAAGGTAGGATGAATAGAAAATGCTTTCAAAACTTTTCAGAAGACAATCAATTCCTTTCAGGGATACATTCATATATAGCTTAAAGTTCTCTCGCAGCTGTAGACGGTAATGTTTTCTCTTGGGTCTAAATAAATGCGACTTACAGTCCAGTGCGACTTATATGTTTTTTTCCTCATCATGACGTATGTTTGGACTGATGCGACTTATAGTCCTAAAAATACGGTATATTCTGGCAGTATGGATGAGGCTCCGCATTTAAAACATATGTAAATTCAGTCTAACTGCTTACTTATATCACTTGGATTAAATTAAACATTCAGCACATTTTCCACTTGTTCTTAAAATCCCAATGTAACATATGCAATACTTTAATAATTGACTGAAGAAATAAACAGTTCTTTATTTATAGAAAATAAACAAATCTTTCCAGCGGTATTCAGTAATCAAGTAAATTCTGTAAAAGTAGTTATACCGTTATAGTCTTGCCTGCTGAAAAATAAAATAAACAAATATACAGAACCCCTCCTAAAAACACAATTGAAAATTGAATTGATTTCAGGGTTATAATGGGAATTGTATTGGTTTTAATGTAAACTATAATGGTGTCTATTTGATGGATTTTATTGGTGGGGTGTAATATGGCAGATGGCAACTAATAGAACAACAGTAATTCCTATTGAAATAATCCATAAAACATGCTTTAACGCAAACTGTACAAATTTCTTTTTTTTTCTTCCTTTTTCTCAGGAGGGTAATGATACTCATACAGTGCTGCGCATTATTGACAATAGTGAGCTGAAGCTTGATTCAGCAAATGTAAAAATCACAAATCAAATCCCAATATCTTAGAAAAAAAAAAAAAAAAAAAAAAAATTCACAATTAGATATTTTCCCCAAATCGCATAGCCCTAGTGTACAACATGCCTCACTGGAAGTGACATCATCGGACCGAGATGCAGCTGCACTGATCAAGGTACTGTCATGAGCAAAGGCTTGCGAGTGGATCGTTTCCTTTTATTCACTAGCATTAAGCAACAGCAGCAAACCATAAATGAACAAAAATAAAATAAATAATATAAAGTTGGGCTAAAAATCTTAATTTGAAAGTGCAGCTGTGTGACTGTTTGCCGTAAGCTAACACCTTTCTCAAAGACAGCGACACAGAGGAATTAGAGGACTAGAGTATAATGGACAGTTTTATTTAAACATTTTTTTAACTAAATGGGATTTGTAAATAACACAATTTTACTATAAGTCAATGACCGTGAGACTTGGCATTTAATAGACAGAGCCATAGATTTCTGACAAGCTACGCAATATCTCTTTCATTATCCCAGATGAATCACCTTCGATAATGAACCCTAGTGTACCATATTTTACGGACTATAATTCACTTTTTTTCATAGTTTGGCTGGTCCTGCAACTTATAGTCAGGTGCGACTTATTTATCAAAATGAATGACATGAACCGAGGGGAAATGAACCAAGAGAAAACATTACCGTCTCCAGCTGCGAGAGGGCGCTCTATGCTGCTCAGGTCTCCTGTAATCTACACTGAAGACAGAGCACTCTCTCACGGCTGTAGACGGTAATGTTTTCTCTTGGGTCTAAATAAATGTGACTTATAGTCAAGTGCGACTTATGTTTTTTTCCTCATCATGATGTATTTTTGGACAGGTGCGACTTATAGTCCGAAAAATAGGGCAAGTAACTATAAAAGTTCACTCTATTCTCCTTCCAGTTCACCGGCCACTTATTACTTGTATTTCGGGAGAAACTGATGAATTCAAGTGCAGTAAATCTGACTGCAGTGCAACCAAACACGCCGGCGCCCATCTCCGCTAGAATATTTTAAACTCACCACTGAAAAGGTTAAAGGGAACTCCTCAGCTTCCACCCAAACCACATTTTTGTTGATATAGGCAGGATTTATTAAAGTACAGTTTATTTTGTCCATTGTGACAGCTTTTTTTTTTGCTGTTGTACAAAGCATCTGATGAAAAAAATAATAATTCACTACTTCCATTTAACACAAGAGGCAGGCCATATGGTTTACTTTGGAGACTGTGAACTAAACCACAGTCTCAAATTGATAGGACTGCATACTTGTCAACGTATATGATGAAGTTTAGTGCTTGCCTTTCTGTGGTGTACCTACTTTGACCTTCTGTTTCAAGTGCTTAACTTTCGGAAATTTTACCTGGTTCAGCTCCATGTTGATCTCATCTATTCTTCGTTTGGCCTGTTCCACCTCTTCTGTGAGCTCCTCCTCCATCCTCTTCTGCTCATCCAGAGACTGTCTGGAAACGGAAAGAAAAAAGGAGCAATGACCAGGGTTTCTGCATGATTTTGAAGCTCAAATGTAAGACTTTAAGACCTTTTTTAAGACCTACGCACATAAAATGAATACCATATGAGCAGAGTATATGGCAATGTCTATAGTACCATATTAAACTTTAAAATTACTGTAAAAAGCATAATTAAAAGCTCAGATAGGTTTTTACAAAAAATATGAACTTTATATTTAAAAGGGTCATATGATGTTGCTAAAAAGAACATTATTTTGTGTATTTGGTGCAATGAAATGGGTTTGTGTGGTTTAAGATTCAAAAAGCACATTATTTTCCACTATGTAAATTTTTGTTTCTCCTCTATCCCCCGTCTTCTGAAACGTGTCGGTTTTTACAAGGCTGGTCGCTCTGAAAAGCAAGGTGTGCCCTGTTTGTTCAGCCTACCAGTGTGTTGTGACTGACCGAATGTTTCAAGCCTCTGACGGAAATGTTACGCCCCTCAACATATACTATTATGGTGTGTCCTGATCAGAACCATGACATGACAAAAACAATTAATCCCATTACAAATGAGGCAGTTGTTGCATCCCGTGGGAACATAACTAGGGCCCTATGAAATCGGTTTTATTATTTCCCAAATTCTGTTTAATTGCCATTGCGATTTACCTATGATGAGTTCGCAGCTGAGCGGACATTTCACTCGTTGGCTTCAGCGTCACATTTGCATATGCCATACTGCTGGAATTTGTGATTTGTTGACCGCAAACTTCAAACATTAAATGGAACAATAAATAACGTTATTAACCAGTTAATGGCCATTTCAAATTTTAGATTCTGTTCGGAACTATAACATTTGATTTTGTTACTGTTTCTGTCAAAATTTCGTTTGTTTCCGTTGTTTTCATTTTCGTTCATTGAAGGTTCAGAGCCCTGGATGAGGCAATAATAATTGACTAAAAATATCAAAACCAAAAAATATACTGTACTGAACAACACTTAAAATATATAATGTTATATATATGCCTATACATAATACGAACATAACCAACGTAAGTACATTATGTATTAAAGCAAATACCTGCAGAGGGAACCAAAGGCCTGGTGCCATTCCACTTTACAGCGTGATTCAACAATGTTTAAATAAATAAAAATTTTATATTTGGACAAATGCAAAACGTATCTTGAAAATGCTATGTACAATACATGGCATATTTAGACATAGGTTGATGTCCTCCTGTGTTGGACAAGGTTTATAAATGATTTACGTTACAAATCTAGTGAGATGCACACTTTTCCCAGAAGAAAGTTTTTGAATGCAATTCAAATTCACAGCATATACAGGGGAAGAGTTTAGCTCCTTTCACACATATAGTCTTCACTGGTAAATTACCGGTAAAATACAATTTAATAGATAATGTGTGAAAAAATCCCGGGAAATATTGTTCTATTTTGATTGTTTACAAAGCTCCACTGCTTTTTAATTAGTTATTCTATGGTAACTTGCGATGGACATCTTAAAACATTGCGCCTCACAGCTTTTTGTCGTTCTTCTCCAGAGCTGGGGAGTAATGAAATACATGTAACGTTACGGATTTGAAATACAAAGTATGAGTAACTGTATTTCGTTATAATAACATTTTAAATAGGGGGTAATCAGATTACAGTTACACCTGAAAAGTATTTTAGATTACCAAAGTGATTACTTTTATTTTGACGTCATTTATTAAAGTAAACAGTTTGGGGATTTCAACAAATATGGATTCTCTGTTGAAAAAAAAACTGTTTATTTAAGCAGCTCCTAGTGAGCGATGCGATGCATGCTCATCACGACACAAACATTCTCCTAGAATTCACACTTTGCATTTACAGTTTACAGATCCACACAAATCATGCATGAATTAAAAAATTTTAGTCAAACGATAGCTTTATTTGCTTTACAGATGAACTTGAAGTCTTGATTAATATGAAGTCTTTATTCATTTGAAATGTTCAATAATTGATCATCTTTGACTCTGTAATGCAAGTTCACGATCCGATTCATGAACAGATGACTCTTTTTTGAGTCAATCTTTTAAACAAATAATTTATTTTGATTAATAAAACCAGTGGTTCACAAACTGAATAGATATTAGGGGCAGGGCTTGCAAAATCGCTAGCCCGACGTCCCGGTTTCTAAAGTAAAGTTACTAAACCTGAGTAATCTAACGAAATACGTTACTGATTACTTTTTAAAGATTGTATTTTGTAAACTGTAGTGAAATACATTTTAAAAGTAACCTTCCCAGCCCTGCGCTTCTCCATTCATCAGGGCTGCAATTGAGTTTATAAGAGCAAAACGTTCTGATTGGCTAGTAAGGTTAGTTTGGTTAAGAGTAAAAGCTGCTCCTCTCATACTACAGGTGAACCCATGGACTCGAAAGTGATAATCAATAGTTTTTTGTATTTATTCTTTTGAAAAGTGTTTTTTTTAAATGTAGTATAAGTGTGTAATGTAATGCCAGAGATCCGACATGGTGCCGGAGAACTTTAAGCCCTTATTTACAGACTGTATAATGCAGCTCTGAGGGACATTAAATACTTTAACCTGAAATTACAAAATGCATTGATAATGTTTTGATATTTTAAACACTGAAAACTGATGTTTGAAATTATTTTTATTTTTTTTAGAATGTGAAATTAAAATCGCCATTAGGTAGCAGCAACTCAATGTTGAGCCATTGCGTTTTACGAATCATTTAAACAGGTGATTCATTCAGGAAAAAAAACAGCGTACTGTTGCACAGAAATGAAAAACATTTTTTAAATGATCTTTGTTGGAGAAATAGAGCAAAAACAGGAAATATGGTTAAATGGTATGAAATTGTATAAATATATACATTTTCTTCGCGATTGGGCTAGTTTTGTGTAGCAAATAGGAAAGATTTATTGCGATAACCTGGCAACCCTGCTGAACTCTGAACAAAACGAGTTTTATTAAAAATGTTAATTCATTCTCTGCCAACAGGTGGAGCGTTCGGTAGAAATAGAACCGTTTCCCCGTTAACAGCAGAACACAAAGCAGCTAAGCACCGGACTTTGAACGTGCAGCACTCGTGTTTTTCCAATGAAATCATAACATTTTGAAGCTTAATTGTCACATTCAGCCATATCACAATTCTGGTAATAATTAATTAAGACATAATTAAGACTTTTTACATTAAGACTTAAGACCTTAAATTTGATACAACTAAATTTGCGAAAACCCTGAATAACACGAACAATAACAGCTGTGAAGTGTTTGTACCTGCTAGTGGTGATGTAATCCTCCAGCTTCTCAATGCGCTTCTGGTTCTCCTCGATCTCTCTGATCTTCTGCTTGATCTTGGCCTATCGATACACAACAATCACAACAAATCAAGTAATTATTTTCATAGTATCAATTAAGCCCACAGAAACTCTTTGTTACCTCTGTTTCTATTTTCTTTCTCTCCTCCAGATCCAGACGGTCCTGGTCAGCTTTTTGGTCTCTGTTGAATTTCTCCAGCTCTTGAGCCAGTGTAGCAGCTCGCTTGCTTGCCTCCTCCTTCAGACGGTGATATGCCTTAACCTAAACACAAAGACAACAGTCATATTAAAACTTAATTTTTTATTCTTAATAGTGCTGTCCAACGATTAATCGCATCAAAAAGAAAATTTTTTGATTACATTACTACTGTATGTGTACTGTGTATATTATGTTTTTATAAATACACACTGTATATATTTAGAAAATATTTACCTCTATACATTTATATATACAAATTATAATATTTTATATTATATTTTAATATATTTAATAAAAAAAAATCTGAAATATACACATGCATGTGTTTGTATTGATATATACATAAATATACACAATATACACACACATCATGTAAACAAAAACATTTATTTTGGATGTAATTGCAATTAATGGTTTGACAGCACTTATTCTTCACTAAAGATTTTTTTAATACTAAATTGTCTTTTGTGAAAATTTTATTCATAAAAGTTTTTAACTTAAACATCTGAACAATACTTGAGGTGCAGAAACTGTGTAGACAACCGAAAACTATACTAGGGGTGTGCCGGTCATGATCGCTGGAACGTGGATGTGCGCAGCTTCTCAGTTAACAACGGCTCTGTGTAGTAACAGCTGCTCTGTGTGAAATCAAACAGCTGATGGAATTTATCGCTGATTAGAGAACCGGCTTTACTGATGAGATGAGCGTAACGATCGGCCGATCGTGATCTGCGTACCCCTAAACTATACCACATAAATCAAAGGCAGTACACTCTTTATACAACTTTGTCTAATAAATAAATGTTGCACTTTTAACAGTATAGAACCCTCAAGTCAGCTGTACCTGGTTCTCTTCCAGCTGCAGATCTTGTCCTTGACTTTGAGCCTCCTCCTCCATTCGCTCCTCGAACTCCTGTCTGGCCATCTCCACTGCCCCCTGTTCACGGTCTAGCTCCTCCATGTCTGCCTTGCGTTTTTTGTAGCATTTCTGGGCGTTCTGTAGTGATTTACGGGCAGCCTCCAGTTTCTTGATCTTGTGAGAAGTGTTCTCCTTGGCTTTAATGTACAGAGGCCTCTTCTGATTAAGCTCTGCATCCTTCTCCCTGTCAACATGTCACAAAGTTAATTACTTATTAGATGGGCTCTTATCATATATTATCAGATGTGATCAATTAGAGAATAATTGATTGACCATGATCAATTCTGCATTACTGTTTGTCTTTTAAGCTATTTTTATTTATAATTTTCAGGGCATAATAGAAATTAAAGGGTTAGTTCACCCAAAATGGTGTGAAATTGAGAAACCATCATCTGGTGTCGACGTGATTATATTGGCAGATAGTCATCACCTGGCAAAACAAAGCATCCTTAAAGGGTTAGTTCACCCAAAAATCTAAATTATGTCATTAATAACTCACCCTCATGTCATTCCAAACCCGTGAGACCTCCGTTCATCTTCTGAACACAGTTTAAGATATTTTAGATTTAGTCCGAGAGCTCTCAGTCCCTCCATTGAAGCTGTGTGTACGGTCTACTGTCCATGTCCAGAAAGGTAAGAAAATCATCATCAAAGTAGTCCATGTGACATCAGAGGGTCAGTTAGCATTTTTGAAGCATCGAAAACACATTCTGGTTCAAAAATAGCAATTTCATTTCAAACGATTCAGTTCGATTTAGTGAACTGGTTCAAGAAGATCCAGTTACATCGAGTGGTTAGTTTGAAAATCGGACATCACTAAACTGCTGTGCTGTGAAATCTCACAACAGACCCGAAAGAGAAGAGAATGCTGAATAAAGTCGCAGTTGTTGCTATTTTTGGACCAAAATGTATTTTCGATGCTTAAAAAAAATCTACTTTGATGATGTTTTCGTTACCCTTCTGGACATGGACAGTAGACCGTACACACAGCTTCAATGGAGGGACTGAGAGCTCTTGGACTAAATCTAAAATATCTTAAACTGTGTTCCAAAGATAGACGGAGGTCTTACGGGTTTGGAACAACATGAGGGTGAGTCATTAATGACATAATTTAGATTTTTGGGTGAACTAACCCTTTTATGATGCTCTGCTTTGCCAGGTAATGACTATAATCTGCCAATAATCATGTCCTATAACCCAGATGATGGTTTCTCAATTTTACTTTTGATTACGCAAAAGATGTAGGACTACTTCAAGACTTTAGCATAGACAAATATGCAATGTAAAATAAATATATCAAACAGTAAATTTAAGCAGGGATGCAGTAAAATAATGATAATCAAATAATGACTCCACATTTGCTGCAGTTAATGTTCAATGGTGTCAAAAAATTGCCAAAAAAAAAAAAAAAATGTAATTGACAAACATTTAAACCTCTGTTTTAGACTCACTTGATCTCTTTCTCAATCGTCTGCTGGTCTCTCATCATTCTGCCCAGCTCTTTTTTCTTATCTTTCAGCTCCTCCTCCACGCGGTCCATGCGTTTTCTGTCCTTATCAATCTCTTTGTTGCGGTGGGCCAGCTCTCGGTTCAGTTTCTCAATCTCTGATTCATTGTGGAAGAGTTTAAAGAGCTGTAACTGTACATGAGCACGCACCACTTCGTCTTTAAGCCGTTGGTAACGTTCCGCCTGGGCATAACACATGGAGAAACCAGCAAAGATTATGAATTTATAACTGCACATGTGTCTTCAGGGTTTTTAACAGCCAAATAAATCTATTCCTACATTTAAGAAAGAATTATGTACTATGACTACATTAGGAGCCCACCTCTTCTTTCTCTTGCTTGGCTTCCTTTCGCTCAGCAGCGATGTTTTTCTTGCGATGGTAGTTAAACTGCGTGTCTTCCTCAGCCTTTACCATTTCTTTCTTGCATCTGTCATACTCTTGAGCAAGCTCTCCGGAACGAGAAATTTCTTCGAACAGAGCAGTTCTCTCTTTGGGGTTCTTCATGGCAATTGACTCAACCGCACCCTAGGGGGGAGGGGATAAAAGCACCATAAAACACTGTTTTTCGGCACACCACATCATTCTAGGAGGCCCATGAGAGCATATGATTGTTTAATAATACAAATCTATACTGTTTTAACATGCAGTCATAACACGTAGTGGAAACCTGACTGTGTGCTATGCTTATGCATTGCATCTTTTTTAGGGGGTCTATTAATCTTACATTAAAATCACAAGTCCTATGTCAACCTCCCACAATTATCTGACCGACAATGGGAATTTTTTTTTTAGCATATAATTTCTGTTTCACTAGCCTTATCAAACAGAAATGATTGCCAAACAAACAGATAATCAATTCAGTTTGGTGCACAGAAATTACAATTTATCTTTAAAATTTAAAGGTCCCATGACATGGATTATTTCCTTTTCTTTAAATGCTTTTTAATGTGTAATAATATATATATATATATATATATATATATATATATATATATATATATATATATATATATATATATATATATATATATATATATATATAACTATTACAGCTGCCGAGATTAACAAATCATGGAAGTGTTGATTATATAATTATTTTTTCGATCTTTTCCCATCACATGAAAGGCTGCAGTGATGAGCATTGAGTAGACAGAGTCTGTTTATCGCGTGGATGCAGTGATCTCATCATTATTGCAACACGTTTTCTCACAAAATGCTTTCACCACAGCTAACAGCAAACACATGAATACAGTAAGAGCTCCGTTGTGCAGCATAATAGCGTCATTCATTGTAACGGCAGTTTGGGCAAGTGTGCAGATATTCTCGCGATGTGTAACAGCTCCGGAAAAAAAAGTGAGCTTTCTTTGATCGCTCTCTGTAGTTAAATCACAATTTAAATAACAGATTTGTTTCATGCTACTAAGAGAAACAACGTGAAGTTGATCGTTTAGACACTGGCTTGATTCACTGATGCCTAAACAGTATTAAATGATTTAGAAAGAAAGTCTGTGTGAACTTGAATGATTAGCTACCCATCAGAAATCACTGATCACAGATCAGGCATTAATGAACACTGTTACTCACTGTTTGTGCCGGTGCTGTCGAATCCATATCATAAAAGTCTGTTTGAAACGCCTGTGCTGACATTGCGACTGAATTATATGTAAATATTTGGGCGTGCAAAGCAGAGAAAGGGGAGGTAACAATTCTCGTTACAACGTCACAACGAGGAGATTCAAGATCAGCCCGTTTGAGCTTCCATTTTCTCAAAGGCAGAGAAAGACAGAAAAATCTCAATTTACACCGATTCAAATTTCTAGAAACTTGGGGACCATATACAGGCTAGGGGAACTCATATTAATGTTAAAAAACCTCAGAAAGTGAAATGTTCATGTCATAGGACCTTTAAACCTTTAAAAAAAATGTAAACTTTAATAAAGCATCTCTAACAACCTGAAAGACCAGGAAGTTTCTGGCCTTGATGAGGATTCCCAGTTTCTCCAATTCTTCACTGTATTCAGACAGACCCACCACTTTATTATTGATGCGGTACTCTGAAGAGGAACCTACACAAGACATAAACAAAGTAGGAAAATGAATAATTTTTAAAGAGAGAGCAATCTTAACACTCAAATATATGGCTCCACAATTAATCAGAAAATAGTCTACTCCTGTGGTCTAAAAGTACCTACTTGTGGCATGTTTTTAATCAACTGAACATTGCAGTCAATTACAGATGTCAACTGTGCATAGGCCTATGCTATTATCTAATTTTAGTTTTGATTTTGACTTCCAATGTTTATGAAAACACGATAACGGAGATAAACTGAGACGCTTTCCATTTCTTTCCTTTAAAAGCAGTGTGCCATCACTTTATTATAAAAAGAGTAAAAGATAATCTTAAAAGATTCAAAGCAATGAGTGGTAGCAGGGCTTGACATTAACACGCCCAAACTGGGTGGATTTTGCTCGTGGTGGGTAACACAGTGACTCCAACTAGCCACTTTGGCAGGTTGAATAACTGAGGTGTTTATAAAAGGCATATATAACCCAATATATAACCTATAACCCAAATTAGGGCTGTAATGATACACCAAACCCACGACTCTGTTCGTATCACGATTTTTGACCCACGGTACGATACAAACCTCGATATGGGGGGAGGGGGGCTTTGACAACAATTCAAAAGATATTTTGAGTAAATTTTTTTTTTATTAACCTTCTGGAGTCTAAGGGTATTTTGGGGCCTGGAGAAGTTTTGTCATGCCCTGACATTTGTGCTTTTTTCAGTTTTTTATAAATATCTAAATGGGTAAAGTCTAATCTAACTGTAATCAGCACAAACTGGGCTATAATAATATTCAAAAAGATAAGGCGGTCTACGTGCTCAGATGAGAGCAGAGTGCGCAGCCTGTTCACATTTAGTGGAATAAATTCACTCCGCTGGAACAGATGTTGCAGGAACAGCCAGGTACTGGACAAGTAAACCTTCTCTGTCCTTGAAACTAATGGGCAGCAAATCTTCACCACCATTTCAGCGAATAGCTTTGTCGTCTTCTCGGTTCTGCCTGCGTTGCATTTAAGTCTTACGGCAAGTGATTCAATGCTCGTCTGAGTTGCCGCTCTGTTATCGCCAGATATTTTATGTAGGCCTACACATTTTAGATGATAGCGCATTGTATTTGTTATAGATTTGTGTGACAGCTTGGCGCTGCAGAGCTTACCCTGAACTGTATTTTGCATTGTTTTTCTCAAAGGGAAACCAGCCATCACTATGTGACTTTGATGCCATGATTATCTGTCTTCTTACGTCTTTTGAGGCATCAAGTGGGAAGCTAACCAATCAGAGATCAGGGCTCCGGCCAATGTGCTGCCATAACCAATAAAAAAAAATAAAAAATTTCGATCATCGTTTATGTGATCGATCATCGCTGTCACGGTCGAGTACTCGAGTACTCAATCACTGTTGCACATCCCTAATTTTTGGACTGATGCAACTTATACTAAGGTGCGACTTATAGTTGGAAAAATACGGAGCTACTATTTTCAGATTTACTTTCATTTGAAGGGCTCTTATTCTATTTTCCAACTGTAGTCTAGTTTCCTTTTTTTTCTGATTAATAACCTGTATAACTGATGATATGCCCTCTCAGGAAAGCCTTGAAAGCCTCCCACTTAACGCATGCAGTAGTTTGTGTAGTGTTCATTTGAAAGTACTCATCTATCTGTTTTCCTAAATATTTCATCAAGTCTTCATCTTGTAACCATTTTGTGGCCCTACAGTTGTTACGTGAATTGTCAAACCCAGTTGATCTGTCTTTTTCTGGGTTTAATGTACAATTAAAGTCCCCGGCTATCATATGGAGTCCTGGAAGCATTGAGAGAGTTAGAAATAGGTCATTATAAAAATTGCTATCATCCACATTAGAACAATAAACATTTGTTTTATTTAGCATTTCTCCTAACAAAGATCCTTGAAGTATTAGAAATCTTACCCTTTTATCTTTAATAATATTATTTTTATTTTAAATGGAACCGACTTACATGAATTAGTGTCATAACCCCTCTAGCTTGAGATGTAAACTATGCCGCATACACAGTGCCCTTCCACCACCTTTTCACCCTTATGCTATCATCAATGAGATGAGTTTCTTGCAACAGTACAATTTTAGCATTCATTGTTTATTCATAACCAGTTTTATATTTTGCAGCCGTTGCAGACATCTGCAGTACCATGAAAAAAAAAATAACATTCACTTCTTGAGGCAAAACTTATATATATATATATATATATATATAAAACTTATATATATCTGCTTTTAGAGCTGCCTCAAGTCTTCTACGCTTGAAACAGACATTTTACGAACAAGGTGATAGGGCTGGCAAAGTGACTGTTCTGACTTTTTTCAGCATACATTTTTCATCTTGCATCAAAATTGTCTTGTATTTAACAATTGTATGCATTTGAAAATTAGAGATGGGTTCTGTTTTAATTTACGCATGTGTACATAAAATAAGAGTTTAATATACAGGTTTGTGGCTCTTAATTTCTTTCTATTAATTACCCACTTGTAAACTTATGTTCACTGTTCTTTTACATAAATATAGTAAATGTATTAAATCTATATTCATTGAGATGAATCGTTAATAGAGTATAGAAAATCGAATTGAGAATCGAAATCGAAAGCATGATGACGTGTTATCTTTGTTATTGGTCACACCAGAAAATACGTCAGCAGCATCGTATGTCAACAGTCGCATTCACAACAGACCTGGAAGAAAAGCAATTTTGTTTCATTGCTAATTAATGGATGTCTGAACTATGATGTGAAAATTGACCCGAAGCCCGGCTAAAGGGGCGTAAAAAAGATTGTGGACCGTCAGTCTCGGGCTGAAATGCAGGGCTCTAGTGTCTGTTGTTGAACCAGTGGGAGACTTTCAGAGTCACGAATACCCCCCACCTCGAACGGCTGGTTGCACCGGTGCGACCCATGATCTTTTTTTTTTGTCGCACCGTTGAGAAATTAGGTCGCACTCTAGAGCCCTGATAAATGATAAATAGAATTTAAACAAAATTTATATACAAACTATTGTCATTATTATAATAATGCAACCCAGGTTCCGATTACTAACTTTATTATTGTAAAAGAACAGCAATGCTTCCTAAGTGTGTGACGTACCTATGATGATTCTGGAGAATGAAAGCTCCTGTCCATTGTCCTGTTGGTACACCATGGTTACAAATGCTCGGTTAGCTGCAGGTTTTCCCACTGGAGCTCCATGAATCAAATCCTTCAGGGTCTTTACACGCAAGTTACTGGTCTTCTCTGCCAGAACAAAGCTGATAGCATCCATGAGATTTGATTTGCCTAGGAATAAAGAGTTTGCATTAGATAAAATCTCAAAAGGCTTAATTTATACAATATACAACTCACTTACGGACAGATGTAATTCAGCACAGAATAAAAAAATAAAAAAAAACACTGAACAAAATCATGTCAATCATTAAACTGAAAAATTATCAAATCATGCTGGATAACTATAAAAATGCAGGCAGATAAGATCATTGCTTTTAACATTGTGAGGCCCTTCAAGACAAGAAAAAGAGAAAGACCAAGTGATGCTGATGCTATTGTCCAGTGCTGAAGAGGAGCAACAGCCAAGGGACAGTGAGATGAAGACTTATTTCAAGGACACTACAAAAAGCAGTACAGGACCACAGGAATGGTGGCAAAAGAACGAGGAGAGATACCCAAAGCTGTCCAGGGCCACAAAGAGATTTCTCAGCATCCCGTCTACTTCCACACCATCAGAAAGAATTTTCTCCAAGCCTGGATTTATTATCAGTAAAACCAGGAGCTCACTGCTGCCGGCCAACGTTAACAAGTTGGTTTTTCTCGTACACAATTTGAAAAGACTCAATCGCGCACAAGCAGAAGGAAGACTGGATTTTATTCGATCGGGTAGGGTACAAGTGTTTTCAAACATTTCAGCCATTTCTAATTTTTATTGGCTGTGAACATGTTCAGCTAAAAAAAAAAAATGCCTGTTTAGTGTTTACTTGTTTCTGCAGTTAAAAAGAGAAAGCTCAAAATTCTGGCTAAACTTTCGCTGCTGTGGAGGGAGGTACTTCAGTGAACGAGAAATCTGAGTCAGTGGATTACCTGAACGAGAACGATTTGTTTACCTAAAAGATTCGTTCACGGATGAACCATCACTAGTGCAATTTCATATAACCTATATTAAATATTTAGAATAAATATTTTCACATTTTCTTAGGGTCTTTGATAAGATTACAATACAAAGGTCTAAGTAGCAACGTATCTTCCGTGATGTCCCCGATGCGCGGGTCAGGTGGGTAAAGAAATTTTACTTTATTTACAGGCTTGGGCGGGCCAAATAATTTCATAAAAATTAGTTGGAAAAAATCCGACCCGCGCATCACTAGGCTGCACGTGCAAGCACAAGTGATACTGTGGCTGCCGGTCCATGGCTGGTAGAAAAAGATGACACTCACTAAAGATGACGCTCATTAAAGCTCACTGGCTGAGTTTTCTCCTCTGAAAGAAAAGGTTGCACAACTGACAGAATAAGTAACAATATCTCAGATATTGCTGCTAAATTTTATTTGCTTCTTTTTTTTTTTACTTGAATGCCATGGCTTAAACTGATTTTTATCTTTTGACATTTAAACATTGTTTAATATAATCACTGCTCATATTTTTATTCAGAGTTCAGAATCAAGATAAATTTATTAATCTTATGTTTCTTATGATAACTGAGATAATGCTGCTAAATTTATTCTTTCTTTACCTTGAATGTCATTGCTCTAAATAATTTTTAATATTTTGATATTTCATATTTTGTTCAAATGTTTAACATATATACCGTTCATATTTTCATTTATTAGTGTGTTATATGATTAGAATGTTGTTCCTGTTTTAAAATAACACACAGCAATGATATTTGAGAGTGTATTTTCCCTTTTCAGGAAAATAATCGAAATTGAAATTCTTGACTAGGTATCGGTATCGAAACAATAATTTTGGTATCATGACAACACTACTTCAGTGCAAGCTCCGTGCCCACAGCTGATTCTGAAGTTTTTATTCATTGTGTCAGTAGTGTTTCCTACACTATGCAACAAAAATGCTAACCCCTAGAACCTACCCCACACCTTACCTTAACCATTGAAATTGACTGAATGGTGGGATTGGCGCTGAATAGTTTGTTAAAGAGAGTTGCAGTTCAGGAGATAAACAATGAATAGGATTATGCGATATGAGACTGGTAACCGGACAATGGCACCTTTTTATTTACTCCCAGCATCACTACCCTGTCCTAGCCTGCGAATTTCATGCCCCGGGGTGGCCCCATTGCTTGGAATAAAGCAATAGAGTAAAATCTCCCCCCTCCGCTGGGACGACTCCTGAGTGATTCCCATTTACATAATGAAGCAGAGCTTCAAACTTGGGTTCAAACACCACTGGCCACAAGCTGCTCCTGTGTTTAAACAATCTATGCTCTGCTGTCATGGAGAATATTTATTTATATAGCATATTTTATTTAAGATGAACTAGAAACAATGTTTAAGTCAGTAACAATTGGCTGAAGCTACAGCCAATGGTGAAAGTTTTTGCGAAAGGAGACCCCACACCATTTTGGAGGTTCTACCCATTTTGGAGATCCATGGCCTGCAGTTATACCCCCACTTGAGAGTCAGAGGAGAGGAGCGGTTCTTTAACCCTTGTGCGGCCCTCATTTGGGAGTCACACTCAGGGTCTTCACTGTCAAAAGTGACCGGACACCTGAAATGTACCTTTTTTGCCCTCCAGTAAAATCAGTGGAATATATTTTTATTCAATAATATTTTTTCTTTTTTCTTTTGTAATTTGAGAACATTTTAAGGTATTAATTCATATTTATGGAATAATTATGAACAATTTTTCTCATAGAAAATAGTACAGAATTTTTTTTCTTCTAATTTTTCAAATTAATGTTGTATTTCAGATTAAACCAGAGTGTCATACCTTCGCTGCTGTTAGATTTTCTCTGCATTATGACTGAATTATTGAATGGATTTCACATTCTCAAAACTTTGCTCTGTTACAGACACAGTAGTTCATAGGTGTCTATGTGTAAGTATGTGTGTGTGTGTGCATCTGTGTGTGATTGGATGTGTCAATATCACACTCTTGATGTTTTATAGTGTCATCCCTTCACTGCTGTGCACTTTTTTTTCAGTTTTGTGATCGATTTGTAGATTGTGTACACAAATATTCTCTGAATTGTTGTATTTTTGTCTATTTCCCATTCATTTCCTATGGACGGTCATTTTTGACCGAAGACCCTGAGTGTTACTATTTTTTTACGCCCACTTAGACTGTTCGAATCATGCCCTCAATTTGTTTGTGTGTTCACACCCCAAATGCTATGAAAGTCACCGCATTTCATATCATTCCGATGAAGCTGTGATTTTTAACATTTCAAAACGTAAAATATTTCTGTCAGAAATGACCGAAGACCGCACAAGGGTTTTAAAAAGTTTCATGTTTTAGGACTAATGAAAACAAAGCTACATATCACGAGCGTCTGATTTAAAAAATTACAGCTGCTGCTATCTGCTAATGTGCTAATCTACTACTAGTAGATACTACTATTCTAAGTATCCTTTACTTTTAGATGTTTTAGTTCTTGTATAACATATTCGGATTACCTAATAAATGTATCTTATCTTTATTCTTGTTACTAGTTCGTGTAATTACACAATAATGCTTGAGATATAACGTTACAGTTCCTACTTTTTCTCAAAATGTCATATAGTTATCAAAATGGTACCATAACTGACTAAAATTATATGTGTTTAATAAAGCGATTTTGTTTGTTTGTTAAAAGTGTTGTCATTATCATAAGCCAACACACTTACCTGATCCATTCGGCCCTATAATCGCTGTAAACTTGTGGAAAGGCCCGATTATCTGTCTGCCTTTGTAAGACTTGAAGTTTTCTATCTCTATTAACTTCAAGTAACCCATGATGAATTGTTTATTCCGGAGAGTTTGATAAAAATAAAATCGTCAAAACGCCGACTGCTAACGTTAGCATGAAAAAAGGGAGCGGGCTAATATTAATCTTGAGTCGGAACACGACGAATACAGACAGCGAAAGACTAATATTTCTCTAGAACAATCCTGCACTCCAAAGCAGAAAAAAATAAAATGAAACCATTAATATATAATTGTGTTTTCGTTATAAATATAGTAAAACAAGCAGATAGAAACACGCTACAGCGCGCGCGACAGTTGTTTCTTAAACACAAGACACATCGCGAGATGTCGTCGTATTCTTCTTCTGTGGGTTTGCGGATCGCATACCGCCTTTTTAGGTGCATTCCGCCTCCTACTGTACTGGAGTATGAAGTGACCAGTCTAAGCGTATGTGTTTTTAAACAATGAAATACACATCTATAATGGTGATAAATGTAAATGAACTAATATTAAGTGGGCTAAGACACGTAAACAAATAAATGGTAATAATAAAATGCCATGTATGTGAAGAAATAGGGGAGTATCTTTATTCTGTATAAAAAAAAATATCTTTATGATTCCAACACATTTCTGAGCCTTTTACATTTTCATTTATATAAATAGTGGAAAGTAGTTACAAATAAAGGCTCTTTCTTCAACTTTTGGATGTAAATCCACTGCCAAAAACAGAGAAACAAATAGAGACATAATTAGCGTAGCTGCTGTTCCAACAAAGTAAAAATTATTTGTTTAACCCAAGCTAAAGAATAAGAATTCACATTTGATCAGATACAACTGCAGTCGCAAATTATGAGATGCATTATTTTAATACTCGGCAAAAGAGATGTGTTTTTAATCAAGATTTAAACAGAGAGTGTTTATATGAACCCCAAACAGAGTGAGAATGTACATTTTCGGCAAAGCTTGCGTTACAAAAAAAAAAAAAAAAAACATTGCGAGACCGCGAGGTTTCATTAATCTCCCTCTTGTTGGTGTAACTTTGTTATTGCGTGACATAGTCCAGTGAAGGTGGGTTTATAGGTTTTACAGGAGTGGCGCGAGGCATGATTTCTGCCCCTGCTGTGCTCGAGAGTCCCGCTTACCAGTGGAAAAGCGGCTAATGAAGATGGCAGAAGACGACTGTACATTCACGAGGTGGACATATGCTCATTACTTAGAATTTGTCAGAGATAAGGACAAAAAGAACGTAATAGTCAAATCGTTCCCTTGGAATTATAAGGTTCTATCCAGGCATGTACTGGCCATCGGGACTACCGGGAGATTCCCGGTGGGCCGCGGTCTAGTTGGGCCGGTGTGTTATGTATTTTGTTTTTAAATCATTATTTATTGCAAATATATTCGTAAGTATATTTTTGTACAGTCCAATTCCGGCCTTACGTGTCTCTCTCGTGAAGCCGCAAGATGTTTTTTTTTTTACGTTAGTCACAATAATTTATTAAAAACATTACAAAAAGCAATATAAAGAACAGATAAAACGACGCGTGCGCATGATGCTGATGCGAGCTGCGAGACGTGACTTGTTCACTGCTCATTGGCCAATCAGAATCAAGTTCTAGCCTTGAAAAGCGGCCGCTTTACAACTGCGACGAAATTCAATATGTTAAATAATAAAATATCTAAGCGTAAAGGAGGGACCGAACGTTGAGAGAGAGAAAACGACAAGCACTTGAGGCAGATGCCACCAAATGTGTCAAGATAAATAAATTATTTGCTGGAAGGGAAAAGACTTAAGTGAAGACGTCAGCAGGGCGGGACTTGACTGCGGAGGCTAGACAGAAGTGTAATGATACACGGAGGCTACTGCATTGTTTTGTTTCAAAAAGTTAGGATATTCCAGCTGTAATATGCCACCACTCACTGATCTATATAAATTACATTTAAAATTCTCAGCTCTCAAGTTCTGTCTATTTTATTACAAAATTCAGACAATGCCGTTTTGGCGTCAGAGAATGTGACGTGACAGATAGCTTTAGCGCCTCAGTTCAAGTAAACCGATCATCTGTTACTTTCTGTTTAAAGATACAGTACAACTTACAGAAATGTATATATGCCTCAGAAATAATATCGATCAGTTATCAGTCAAAACAGCAGGAGAACAATTATTTCACAGAATGTTACATTTACCTCAAGAAATCCCTTTAAAGACCATAGCAGGTTAGTTGAGATTGAAAAATAGCCATAAGAAAGGAGTATTTTGCTAAATATGTGCACTACAGTACATATTTATTATATTTTCACCTAAAGTATTTTACATTTGATTATGCAATATCTGTACCTGAAAACGGTGCTATTTATCATAATTTTTTAACATTTTTATTACTGACTGTTCACTTGTCTTCATTAATGTTTGAACTTAATAGTTAGTGTTTATTGTGGTATTGAAATTACAATTGTGAAATGAGATTGCAGCTTATTTACAAAGAAAACAATAGCAATTTTATTTTTATCTTTGTTTATTTGGCTGGGCAAGAAAAGTTCTGAACCCTAGCATTGAGCTCTGCATTTGAATAAAGTGACGTGACATTCAGCCAAGTATGGTGACCCACACTCAGAATCCGTGCTCTGCATTTAACCCATCCGAAGTGCACACACACAGAGCAGTGAACACACACACACACTGTGAACACACACCCGGAGCAGTGGGCAGCCATTTATGCTGCGGCTTTTTAAAGGACTTTGATTATGTTATGAAAAATTTAAAATAAATCACTACACAACGTTCTTTGTCTTAATTACTCTTTTATTTTATTGTAGATCAGTGGTCTTTATAAATAATGCTTACTATAGTTCAGTGGTCTTAATACTAGCCTACTATAAGCAGCCAACAGGTCAGAGGTAATTTGTGTGAATTAATAAAAAAAAAAAAAAGTGTTATGTTGCAGCACATGAAATATAGTTACAGCAGAAATTGTGTACCCTAAGCATTAATATTTCTATTAGAATAATAAGAAGCACATAAAATAAGACCTTTAGATACTTAAAATAAAGCCTGATAAAATAATTTACATTTTCTTTGTTTATTATTTTAATAGTTTTTTCTTGGTTTTGATAGTAATACATTCTAATCAGTAATTTTACATCCAGAATAATGTATGTATAGACATGCAGTGTGCGTGTGTGTGTTCAATTCAATTCAATTCAAGTTTATTTGTATAGCGCTTTTTACAAAACAAATCGTTACAAAGCAACTTTACAGAAAATTATGTTTCTACAATATTTAGTAGTAGCTAGTAGTTTGTGCACATTTGACAGGATTTTAGAAAAACTAAAAAATAATAATAATACAAGACGTAGTCAGCTAGACGATGAACTATCAATATTATTAATTAAGTTATTATATGATTAAGTCACACATTTAGGAATAATTGTTAGTTCTGTTTGTTCATTCAGGGTTAGCATCATCTGAGGTCCTCTGAGGGTCAGCATCATCTCTTCTCAGGTGTTCTGGATCCAGACTGGAGCGTGAATCCCTGGATGTGAATCCCGTGGCAAAACATAGAAACAAAATACAGACATCATTAGCATAGCTGCTGATCCAACAAAGTAAAATTAGTTTAACCCAAGCTAATGAATAAAAATGCACCTTTGATCAGATGCAACTACACTCACAATTAAAAAGATACATTATTCGAATGCTTGGCGAAAGAGATGTGTTTTTAATCTAGATTTAAACAGAGAGAGTGTGTCTGAACCCCGAACATTATCAGGAAGGCTATTCCAGAGTTTGGGAGCCAAATGTGAGAAGGCTCTACCTCCTTTAGTGGACTTTGCTATCCTAGGAACTACCAAAAGTCCAGCGTTTTGTGACCTTAGGGTGCGTGATGGGTTGTAACGTGGTAGAAGGCTAGTTAGGTACGCTGGAGCTAAACCATTTAGGGCCTTATAGGTAAGTAATGATAATTTGTAACTGATGCGGAACTTAATAGGTAGCCAGTGCAGAGACTGTAAAATTGGGGTAATATGATCATATTTTCTTGACCTCGTAAGGACTCTCGCTGCTGCATTTTGGACGACCTGTAGCTTGTTTATTGAAGAAGCAGGACAACCACCTAGAAGTGCATTACAATAGTCCAGTCTAGAGGTCATGAATGCATGAACTAGCTTTTCTGCATCAGAAACAGATAACATGTTTCGTAGCTTGGCAATGTTTCTAAGATGGAAGAATGCAATTTTTGTAACATTGGAAATATGATTTTCAAAAGACAAATTGCTGTCTAATATAACACCCAGATTTCTGACTGTAGAGGAAGTTACAGTACATCCGTCTAGTTGCAGATTGTAATCTACAAGATTCTGTGTAGTGTTTTTTGGTCCAATAATTAATATCTCCGTCTTATCCGAATTTAATTGGAGAAAATTCTTTGTCATCCAATCTTTTACATTTTTAACACAATCTGTTAGCTTAGATAATTGGGAAGTTTCATCTGGTCTCGTTGATATATATAGCTGAGTATCATCAGCATAACAGTGGAAGCTAATTCCGTATTTTCTAATAATATTACCAAGGGGCAACATGTATATTGAAAATAGAAGGGGACCTAGGACGGATCCTTGTGGCACTCCATATTTTACTGATGATAAATGAGATGACTCCCCATTTAAGTAAACAAAATGGTAGCGATCGGACAGGTAGGATCTAAACCATCTTAGAGCCTGCCCTTGAATACCTGTATAGTTTTGTAATCGATCTATGAGTATGTCATGATCTATGGTGTCGAACGCAGCACTAAGATCAAGTAAGACTAGAAATGAGATGCAGCCTTGGTCTGACGCAAGGAGCAGGTCATTTGTGTGTGTGTGTGCGCGCATGTTTACATGCATGGTGGGCCGGTCTGGATGAAGTCCAGGGCTGATTTTTTGTCCCAGTCCAGCCCTGGTTCTATCTGCGTTCTGAGTAGTTTTGAGGAATTGAGCTTTAAAGTTTTTGTGTTCCATAGACTTCTGTAGATAGAACCTTTTTGTTTTTTCAATAAAAAATTCCAAAATTTACACAACATAAAACAAAACATCACATAATGTAAATAAATTGTCACAGAATAAGAATATGTGAATAACTCAATTTTGACAAAAATGTCAGATAGAACCTTATAATTCCAAGGGGACGAAATACAACCTTTGTGTAAATCCAAAAGAACTGTCGATAGCACTAGCAATTAAAAAAAAAAACATCTCGAACGGTGTCATTTTTTTCTTCTCAGCAAGTGTAACATTAGTGGTCACATTGCACCGTTCGAGATGTTTTTTTTTTTTTTTTTTTGTGACCAACAATGACAAGTTTATCTAACGTTTCCATGAATACTAGCTAGAATTGTATAATCTAGTTCATATAGATTATAGGTCAGTGGGTCAAAATGTATAGTAAAAATATTATAGCCATCAACAGACCTAAACTGAAGAAAAAAAAGATTAAATGAATTTACTAAATGTTTTAAAGTGGTTGTAATAAATGTGTTTTAGCTACATTTAAAATAAAAAAAGAATGTTGAAGTAAGTCACCTGAATGTTTATTTTAAATTTAGCTAAATAAATGTATTGCAACCACTTAATGCAAAAAAGCATTAGTCATTTATTTTTTCAATGTATATAGGCCTACAGCTTAGTTGGGGACATTTAATTATCAACTATATTATTGATCTGCCTTATGCCTACTTAACGTGGACGATTAGGCAGTTTTCTTCTAGAAACAAACTTTGTTGTATAATTTGGGCACCATCCTGGACAGTGTATTGCTCTTAGCTTCATCTTTGTGTCTTTTTGTCGTCTTGTATCATTATCTTCATTAAACTGTGTTTAACTAGCCAGAGAGTTACTCCCGTGAGCCGAACTTTTGCAAGACTTTTCTTAACAAATGTTCCATGCATTTTGCATTACAGCCCCGCACCTTCGCGACGGAGCAGTCCAAGGTTACGTTTGCGGCCGCTCAACAACTCTCGAATCTCTGACAAGGGAAATCGTCGGTGGCGGATTACTCCATCCAATTCTGCACCCTGGCGGCTGCATGCTAGTGGAACGAGGAGGTGCAATGGGATCGATTCTGCATGGGCTGGCCGACCGTGTTCATAAGGAGATCTACCTCCTTGAGTTGCCTCCAACACTCAATGGTCTCATCGACCTGGCGCTCCGGGTGGATGCCCGGATTAATCACCCGTCTCCGATCATGAACCCATGCAGGTGGGTAGAGCTCGGCTTTCCCAGAAGGAGAGAGAGAGGTGGAGGTCCCAGGGACTGTGTTTGTATTGCGGTGGCTCAGGTCATTCCCTCCAGTCATGCCCGGTAAAGGAGCCAGCCCCGTTAGTAAGTTTGAGGCTACTATCGGGTGGGATCGCCACCAGGAAGTCCTCAATTACATCTTCGACTCTCCTTCCGGTGAAACTGTGGTGGGAGAACCATACTCACGACTGTCACGCCCTACTGGACCCTGGACCATTGACACTGTCCTTGCACATCACCTGAACCTTCCTGTCCTTCCTTTGTCTCATCCCATCTATGTCACTGCACTCAATGGCCAGGAACTGCCCCACGTCACTCAGAACACGGAACCCATAACTCTGCTCACCTCAGGCAACCATATCGAACCTCGATGGTCAAACATAATCCACGTGTGGATTGGAGTTCCAACACATTCACTTTGTGGAGTGAAAGTTGTAATGAGTCTTGTCTGGTTTCTGCTTGTCCTGTTGTGCCTGTTTCTGTCTTTCAGAAGGAGACCATGGTGTTATCAAATGTGCCTTTGAGCACATTTGCCAAAGCTCACATCAAATGAGCTTTTCGCTCTTTCTGTTCCAGAGAGGGAGGCCATGGAGAAATACATTTCTGATTCCTTGGCATCGAGGTTCATCCACCCTTCCTCTTCTCCAGCGGGGGCGTGATTCTTTTTTGTGGATAGGAAGGATGGTTCTCTGCGACCTTGTATTGATTTACAGAGAGCTGAACAACATCATGATAAAGAATACCTATGCTTTGCCGTTGATGTCTTCAGCTTTCGAGAGGTTACAGGGAGCATCCGTATTCACAAAATTGGATTTACCTAATGCTTATCATTTGGTCCACATCAGGAAGGGGGATGAATGGAAAACCGCCTTTAACACCCCTAGAGGGCACTTTGATTATTTGGTGATCCCGTTCGCGCTCTCCAACTCGCCAGGGGTTTTCCAAGCACTCGTTAATAACGTGTTGAGAGACATGGTAGATCAGTTTATATATGTCTACCTGGATGACATACTGATTATTTTCTTCATCTCTCCAGGAACATGTGCAACACGTCAGACGAGTGCTCCAGAGATTACTTGAGAATGGGCTTTTTGTCAAGGTGGAGAAATGCGTAATCCATGCACAGTCTGTCCACTTCCTAGGGTATATCGTCTCGTCCGAGGGAATATGTATGGATCCTGACAAAGTTAAGGCTGTGATAGATTGGCCATCTCCAGTTTCCCGTAAGGCCCTACAGTGGTTTCTGGGGTTCGCCAATTTTTATCGACGTTTTCTTCGTAATTTCAGCCAACTAGTCTTACCTCTTACCGCCTTGACCTCCACCAGTACTTCGTTCAGGTGGTCTGATGCAGCCGAAACTGCCTTTACCAACCTCAAGAGCAGCTTCGTTTCGGCTCCTATCCTTGTAGCCCCTGATCCCACTCGGCAGTTCGTAGTGGAGATCGACGCATCAGAGGTGGGAGTAGGAGCAGTTTTTTCCCAACGTGCTGCCTCGGACGATAAGATGCATCCCTGCACGTTTGTTTTTTTTCATATCAGTTATCTCCTGCTGAATGCAATTATAACATTGGTAATGGAGAATTGTTGGCTGTCAAATTAGCTTTAGAGGAGTGGCATCACTACTTGGAAGGGTCAGGGGTACCTTTCATTGTTTGGACCGATCACAAGAATTTAGAGTACATTAGAACTGCCAAAAGACTCAATTCCAGGCAGGCTCGTTGGGCACTTTTTTTCGGCCGCTTTGATTTTTTGAAACCCGTACCGCCCGGGTTTCAAAAATGTTAAACCCAATTCTTTATCCCGTCTTTTTGATCCTTCCGAACGCCAGGTGACTCGCGAGTGTATTTTACCTGAGAAAATAGTCGTCTGAGCACTCGTATGGGAGGTCGAATCGAAGGTCAAGACGGCCTTAGAAGGGGTAACCCCTTCGCCCGGATGCCCACCGAATCGTTTATTTGAGCCGGAGGAGTTACGGTCTGAAGTTATTCAGTGGGGTCACTGCTCTAACGTTGCTTGTCATCCAGGGATAAGCCGAACCAAGGGTTTAGGAAAGCAACGATTCTGGTGGCCACTTATGGCACTCAATGTCCACGATTTTGTTTTGCCTTGCTCAGTTTGCGCCAGTGGTAAGCCATCTAACTGACCTCCAGATGGGCTTCTTCAACCGCTGTCTGTCTCTTCGAGACCATGGTCACATATCGCTCTAGATTTTGTTACCGCCCTCCAGCCCTCTAATGGCATGATGGTCGTTTTGACTGTAGTGGACCAGTTCTCGAAGGTGGCACATTTCATTCCCTTGCCCAAATTACCTACAGCCAAGGAGACAGCGGTCACTGTCCTTGATCACGTCTTTCCAACCTGTCCTCCAACCAATACGCTCGTATAGGTCGTTTGTCCAAATCCCAGAAATATGACCCACCAGAGTGTATACTACAATTGCGCCCCTATCGGCAAAAGGTCGTTTTCATATTAATGTTATGTACTCTTTTATTTGCACTCTGTTTTGCGTTTCGTGTAGCTCATTTGGTAGATTATTGCGTTATACTTTGATATGTAATCATGCTTTCATGGGTTCGATACCAGGGAATGGACGTGCACGAAAATGTATATGCTCAATAAATCATAATTTAGCATGATTTCTGTGAGGGTTAGGTTTAGGGGTGGGGTAAGGTGTGGTCATTCGGACGAATAAGCCACCTAGTAAAATATGTAGGAAATACTGTGAGATTGGTGTAAAAAGCCCACACATTGCATTTAAATAAACGTGCGTTTTGATTGGTAATGACGTGATACGTAATTTCATGACCACAGACGCAACGCGTTACTGTCATTATTTTTACGCCTGCTAGAGGGCGCTTAACTTTAAAACGTAAATATAGCTCGTAATAAGGTGCTTGCACAAACGACCAATATGGTCGTTTTTTGTTGGAGGACAGGCTCCGTCTTTTGGTTACATGGCCTCCCGGTAGACGTGGTTTCTGACAGGGGATACAAATTCATTTCCAAATTTTGGAAGGATTTTTGTAAATTGTTAGGAGCGATGGTTAGCCTGTTATTTAGTCTTAATATTGCATGAACCAACTTCCTCTTACAGAGAAAGAAGTATTTAAGAATATGTGGGCTTGCATTCTCTTCATTTAGTTGCACTAACATAGTGTTACTGATCTCAGCGGTACTAAACTAAACGTCTTGAGCTAAGTAGATCAAACATAATTTAATAAGCATAAAACTCCTAGCACATTAAAATCTTTCTTTCTGCATTGCAAATATTTTCACATTTTGTATGTTAGAAACATCTTTCATGTGGACAAGCCTTAATCTTAACAATGCATAAAATAACTCTCTTACAATGAAATAAGTTTTTCTGCATATGTTTGCTTGCATTTTCTTAAAGGGACAATAAGTAACTTTTTAGGTATTTTATTATCTAAAATCAATATTTTTATTCATAAATATGCCCTCAATGGTGTACAAATTCCTATGCCAATGTTTAAACTAATCCTTGTAAATGAAGAATTTATTATCTTTATATACATGGGACGGGTAGGTCGACGGAGGCTTCCATGTAGTTCCACCATCTTGCAAAACTATAATAGCAGAGAGGGACAAAAAGTACTAAGCCAACGCGTTTCCACAGCGCGTTTTCGGTCAGAGCCAGAAACGCAGGTGCAGAGCAGTGAGAGGCGCTTGAAACTGCACCGGCAAGTTTAAAAGTCTGGATTGCATTGTTATTATGGACCATACATATGCCGCGCCACAGGAGAAGAAAACATCGTCGCCAAAACAGTCAAAAATAGAACGTAAAAGGAAACGTGACCTTAGATTACAGAAAACAAGAGTTAATGTCGTGGAAGCTTTTTCTAGGTGGAAAGAGCTAATGCTTGATAAAGATTTCAAAAGAGACGCTGAAGTGGCCAGTTTTCTTCTCGACAGGTAAGTCAGTGTTACAGTCTATATTATAATATTTTTTTTATATCTAACAATGCATATAATTCAGAAAATATAACGAATAAATTAGACATAACTACTAATTACAATATTTCATGTTTTCCACAGTCAGTAATTCATACTGTAACATTCGTTTGTTAGTTGTCATGTTGCAGTTTGTTTGAAATAACACACCTGTTCACCTGAAGGAAAACTCGACGAAGTGCTATTAGAAGACATCCTGTCAAAGCTTTTTGGTACATATCGCCTACCGTAGATGCAACGCGCATTTGAAAAAGCGAGGCGCTGGAGAGCAAAATTAGTTTGAATGCAAAATACAATTTCACCACTAGATGGGAGTAATTCCTACTTAGTGTCCTCTTGTCTCTGTCCGTTAGTGTCACGCAGTGGAGACATCAGCAATTTGGCACTCCAAAAACTATGTTAAAAGTCACAAGCTGTTCGAGAGGGTGCAACGCCAGAATAATGGAGGACCGGGGACACTGCGGTTGAGTGTTTGGGGAGCGCCGGAGAGGTTGATCAAGCCACTGGTTTCCACCTGAATGACTTCAATTCACCCAGATGAACCAAATGTGATAAAACCCATCCACTTATTATAAGCCACAGAATATTAGATATTCCCCCGGATATATTTTAAGTGTTTGACCCTTTTGGTTCTTTAAGCCACACCATATTTCTAGGTTTCCTACCCAGATAGCACACTCACCTGTTGGCCCTATCTTAAAACCTAGCAGTAGGCTTAGGCCTCCTTATTCTCACTAACACATTGTGTTTCTATTGTTTTTTATCTCATTTCAAGTGTTGTTTCATTGTGATCTTTTTCTATCCTCTGTTCTGTTGTGATTTGTTTCTTTCATTTCACATAGAGACAGTGACCTGTGAGAGCCAACACGAAGTTAAATAGTAGAGCGACAACCAGGAGCCGGTGTCATCACATGACCCGCTAGGCTACTGCCTGTCAAATCTCCATTTCAGGTCCTTCGTTGACCCAAGTTAATTGGCTACTTAATTGTCTGACTGTTTGCATCAGTTAGCCCCAAAATTCTCATACAGCCCGTATGAATATAGCTCGTTAAACGTAGAACGAACTTGCATTGGTCTTTTTGTGTGTGTGTGCTGTGCTTCTCTCACCGACAGAGAGTCAGGATGTTCCAGTCATCCAGTCCAGCAGTCCACAGGGGCCCCCTCTCGACATGGTTGAAAGCAGTGACGACCCCCTTCCTGCCCAAGGATGCCAGTAACCTGCAGCACCCAGAGCAACTAGACACCGAGCTAGATTAACTGATGGCACGCGATCCAAACCAAAGCGATTACTACATAGAACTCGCCAGGATCTTCGGAAGCCTAGTTCACATTCTTGTCGCCCAGGCACGGCTCAGTGAACGGAGCAACATCGCAGAGGAGGCCTGTAAGGACCAGACCCCAACCCAGAGTCATCTTGATCAGCTCCTCCTCGAGACCCAGAACCAGCGCGAAAAAGAGGACGACACAGATCCAGAGCTACAGAAAGGAGTTGAAAGACTTCACAATGCCCTGCAAGATCTTCGCCTCGACACAGATCAAAGAGAACAGCTGGAGAGAGAAGCCAGAAAAGAACTCAACAAAAAACTCCAGCAAGGTGATGCTCTCCTAAAAAGAGCAGAGACTGAACTGAAAGAAAGAGACTATAAAACCTGTGTTTGCAAAACACACTTGCAAAGCGGCCCGAGCTAAATTCAACAAGCTTACTCTGCAGAGAGACAAGCTCCAAGATGAAATAGACACTGTTCATACAGAACAGAGACAATGTCACAGATTACAGAGTGGCTGCATCGGAGAAATGCACACCACTAAGTTTCTCCCGGCCCACCACTCCATCCCTTCCAGCCAAGAACCCAGAGCTGAAAAAGGGGGTGTAAGCTCACGACTCAAGAAATCACCAGCCAGTTTACAAGAACAGCTGTCAACAACGGAGGGGACACAAAGCCCCAACAGCCGGCAGTGGAATCACTCTCGACATGACACTGGTAAGCTCAATCCTGAGCCCACGTCAGAAAAACACATTGCAGCCACGTCTGAGACAGCAGAGAGCCTGAGGGTGCTGAAAGAGCTTCTTCACATGGAAACTCGCAAGGAAGATGAGCCAAGCACCCAGAACACTGCCCGTCATCCACAGACCACAGAGCTAACTGTCACAGCACAAAGTGACAACAACACCCAAGCTCCACAGCTGACAGCTGCACACCCTAAACGAGACGGCACAAGTCCTCACACCAGGTACCACAAACACAAGGTACCAGAAAATGCTGTTTTGACTACCTGCCTTCGCAGCAAGCTACACAAGACCGGTCCTAACCACCCATCGATCGTCACACCTGCCCTGATGCCAACATTCCTGGGCAGCCTTGTCAAAAAGGGGGTGGACCGAAAAGGAGTCAGCATGGAAGACCTGATCGACACAGGATTAAACCTGACGGTGATCTCATATCACCTTTTCAAAAGACTCCAATTTGAAGCTAAGAGACAAGATCGAACTCTTACACCTCAAACTTATGAACTGAATGTACAGGCGTACAGACAAAATGACATCCAGTTTGAACAGGTTGTTTCCATTCACCTGACAATCGTTCTGATGAGTCTAATACATCCCATGTATGTCCCACCAATGAACACTCTCATTGGCAAAGACCTGCTAGACCACTTTGACCCTTTTCTGAACTTCAAACAGCTAAAAGACTTTGCTCAAGGGCGAGAGCCTCTTTCCCTCCAGCCACACAGGTTCCTAGAGCCAGACTGTCAGGTCACAGAGGTCACGGGAACTCCCACAGAACCAGACGGTCAGGTCACAGAGGTCATGGGAACCCCAGCAGCCAGCCATGAGTACAACACCCTAACGACAAGCTCAAGTTCATGTCCTGTACCTTAGTCAACAAACAGGGTACGGTGGTACTAGCTTACACCAAAGGGGTCGCTGTTCGGCTCAACCTGCAATGTGATCAAACCTTAAACCACACGCTGGGTTTCTTCCAATCCTCTCCTGAATGTGTGGAACTCGGACTCACACTTGCAAACAACAAGCATGTCAAACACCAACACCTGTTCCAGCAATGTGGTAACATCACAAAAACACACAATGTGACAGTGTAATGGAGGAAGGTAAAAGGACACTCGAAGCTACCAAGTCTAGACAAGGATTTTAAAGATCACACTGACACCCTTGCCAAAACTGGCACACTAAACAACATTCTGTGATCACTCCCAACCCACCCACCCACATTCAAGGATTGAAGTGATTACACACAGCATAAGAACTTTACTAGCTAAACTCCCTACCTCAGAATCGCTTACGCTGGCTCCGTTGTCTACACAGACCAACATAGTGGACACCTCTCAGACCCCTCCATCCACCCTGGCAACCTGTCTACAGTCACTGACAACCAACGCCCCAGACCACTGCATGATACACATACATGCTGCGTGCACAGAACAATATTGTGGGTGGTGCACCATCTGACATCACAATGCCAGGGCTTGTAATGCCATTGAGCAAAAGGGGGATAATGCCAATATATTTCCATGACGCAGCATGTGCTGCACCACGCAGCACCAGAGCCACTGACAAAACACTCAGGCAAGCGTCATGCCAGCAGCAAGATGTGGCAAAACATGGGCGAGGGCGAGCTAAACCCAGTCGCCGCCCACTAAGCAAAGAGGCTGCCCTGTCCAACCAAAGACAGCCCTCGTTTGTTTCTTTCTCCCCTTTCTCTCTCTCTCTCCCTATTATCTGTACCAGGATGCTGCTGTGGTTTGCCGTGCCGTGATGTCAGCCAAAGAGAGGACAGCTGCCACAGAGAAAACCGCTGAGACTCCTGACCACTGATGACAGGGCACACTACAGCACTGTAACCGAATATAGCTGTACAAGGTTCCGATGGAGAGAGGACTCCCTCACTCACACTGAGGCCGATGTCAAACACATGTTCAGTCAACATGAGAAAGTGACTGTTACACAAATGGAGTTAAGTGGACACCACCACCGCTCCAAACAGTTCCCGGGAGCTTTGCTCAGAGCCGCTGCTGCCGCCAGAATGTTTAACATTGTTATGTCCAGTGTCAATGCAGCGAACCAGACCGTAAACTCCTTGAAACCACTGTTTACTGTCTTCCAGAAGGACTTTACCCAGACTCAGCTGTTTACAGCATTAACAACAGACATGCTGTGGGAGGTTAGCTCCTCCAATGACAGCCTAACCACGAGTAAAACCCCACCATAAATGATACCCTTAAGCCTTGTGTTAACTGTGCTGTCTTATGCCATCACCATGCCAGCTGACCTGCTACAAATACACCAACTCTCTGGATAGTGCCATCCTACGGCACGTCAACCCCAAACAGAGAGAAGAGAATGTGCGCCTGAACCAACCCATCAGCGAGTCAAGCCAAGTCTACAGACCTAAAGACACTGTCAGTGTCAGGATGTGGAAAAGCAACACCCACACCAAGACACACATTCCAGATGTGGTGGCCCACCACGACAGCGACACACAGCTGTACCTGGCCCCAAACATGCACATGTGTACTTTGACCAAAGACATTCATTATCTCTGCCTTAGCAAACCCTTCCTCAGACACAACGCTGAAGGAATCTGCGAGTTGCATAAAAATACGAGTGCGATACGCACTCCCCTGCCGAAGACAAGCCTCGTACACAAGTCACAGAAACGCAAGCAGAGATTGTGGGTAAGAGATGGCTCGTCAACACTCCTGTGCGCTCAGCTACACTGACCTACGACCAGCATCACACTGCCACCCGTGCCAACCTGCTTGACCAAGTACTGAAAGGTACCACCCAATACATTGACATTACTCCTGTCGACACAGCCCTCAAAGCACTGTCTCGACAGCCCGTTCTGAACCCGTCATCTGCGGTCTGAGCCTGGACTGCTGCCGACACTGCACGGTGCATCTCCACTGTCATTGGTCCTGCCCTGACTCAGAATCAGAATCAGAATGAGCTTTATTGCCAGGTATGTTTACACATACGAGGAATTTGTTTTCTTGGTGTGACCTTCATCCTATACAGGATACTCAACGAGAAGCAAACCTCTTCAGCCAAACTCATGACAACTGTGACTGGAGGTCTCCGATGGAATCCCCGGAAAGGGGGTGCCAAGTCAAAGACAACACCAAACCTCATCAAGCTGAATCCTCAGCTTCAGGAACCACCTGCCATCATGACCCATCTGTTACAAGACCATGACGATTAACCTGTCATCTGCCCATCCTGATGATTGTCGTCCCAAGATGTCCACACAGGGACTTCATCTGACGTAAAGGGGGAGATGTAACGCATATGCAGGTCATCGATTCATCGGTTAAATTCAGGCATACAACATGAAACCTTTTTCCACTAAATGCCTGGCCTGGCGCCAGCCTGGCTGGACTTAAATTATTTACGATACCCGTGCGAGCCTCAAAGGAGACACTAAACCCCCAACATTCCACACACACAAAAAGAAACCTTTCTTGGTTAAAATGGTTAAAGTGCTGACTTATAAGTGGAAATGTTTGTCCTCATTCTAACTCTTTCTCAAATAGTCATGTTTAAGTAACCGCCACTCCTTTGCAGCTCATAAAACTTTATGACCCCACTGGGCAACAGGACAGGAAAGAAGCCAAGTCACTGGCATCTTTTTCTCAATGTATCCTAAACTATTACTTTTTCAATGTGTTCGAGTATTGGTAGAGTGGTCAAGTATTGCTTTTTGGTATATTAGAGATTCCCCATATAAATTGGAGAATCTGCAGTTTTAATTGTGTGCTAATCAAACGTTAAATGTGTGTAATTCTGCATTTGAACGTAACTTCGTGTTTCTATCAGTTATATATGTACTGTTTGGTCTTTTTGGAATTGTCATGTTGTGACCCAACTATTCCGCTGTGTAAAATGTGTGTAAAATCTATTAATCTTGAATTACGAACGTGCTAGAATATCCCTGCTGAAATCTGGTAAGCCCCAAAGTTAGTAGGGTGGGTGTTTCCACAGAGACAAAGGAACTTTTTCCCGCTGCAGATCGCGGACGTTCATTGGTTGTTCATGCGAACAGAGGCGTCAACCATCTCAAGCCATAAGAGCCGACCAAACAAGGTCTGCCTCTCTCTTCTTACGCTGACTCCCTTCCCTCCTGCATCGACCCTGTTCGCTCCCGCTCGTATCTCTGCGCGGCCTTGGGCCGCGCCCCTATCGCCGTCCCACTCAGCACAGGGGCTGAGAAAACAGCCACTCTCATGGCTCCTCCAGAAGCTTTCGTTTTCGTTGTTTTCTTTTCTTTTCTTTACTAAGTTTATTCAACTATCCGCCTCTCCACACAAGGAAGACGAATTCTGGAACATTGTTTGTTTGAACCTTTCAAATACCTCGCGATTCCGCCTCAGCCCCGGGCCGGAAGACAAAGGACCACGCTGCTCCAGCGTTTGAAAAGAACAGCGCACAACGCTCACGTTGTGAGACACATGCATGACGCCGGTCTCACGCCACGCACATGCAAGTATCGTTTTCTATGGAGATTTAAATGCTGCTTTAAAGTTGGTCTGTGATTTGATTCGTGTTGGCTGAGAAGGGTTACTGACTGTGATTTCCATACCTGAGCTCATTCTGTAATCTCATTCATTTTCTCTCTCTCTCTCTCCCTCATTTGGATTCCGTTATGTCTTGTACAAAGTTTACTGTCTGTATTGTTGTACGCATATTTGAGTGATTTGTAGTTTCGATGTATTATTAGTCAATTATTAAAAACCCATATATTCATGATTCTTGTCTCCACCCCGCTCACATTACGAGTCACTGAGATGTCTGATCTTTAGCTACAAGCTTTATTTTGAAAAACTAAAGTTATCATAATGATAGGATAATGTTTTCATGGCCAGAGAATATTTTTCCTTGAATTATAAGAAGTGATAACTTTATTGAAATTTGATACGTTAATCTGACTGCCGTTTGCTGGACAATCCACTGTTTGATTTGCAGTAATTTACAGTAAAAGATATCACTATAATTGATATGAAGAATGGAATATTGACATATTAATGAGTAAATTACAGTGTCCTGTAATGATTTATTGATGAATGCAATTGAGCTATTTTTCATAATCAATAAAATTTAGTGTAACTGTCATATGAGATATATATTAATCATATTCTTGATTAATTATTCAAATTCCCTATATATCATTTGAGTTAATTACTATATGTGACCCATTGTTGTTACAGTGTGTTATGAGTCATTTTCCCCTGATAACCCCGAAAAGAACTTAAATTACACTTTCAGTTTTAATCGTACAGATAAGAGCAATACCTCAATAGAATCTGTAAAGGGTCTACTTTTTTTTGGATACAGATATAACTTTGTGCACTTATAAAATAAAGATAACAAACAAGGTGTGCTATCTGCAGCCTTTGTCTGCGCTGATCTTCATTTACAAACACGTCATTAAAATGAAGTGTAACTCCATGAATACTCAACGAAGAGACATGAGAGAGATATCTATAGAAAGCTTGACATGTCTACTTTAAAACTAAACAAGTGCTGAAAATAGATATGATTTTGGTTATAAGTTTAAGAGTATGATTATTTATAACACACAATGAATATCATATTAAATCTGGAGCTACTGTTGCATAATGGAACGTCCGGCACCAGACCTTCATGATGAATCCGTGAGAACCATTTAAGACTGGGTTCCATATTGAGACCTTAGCGGTACTCGTATGTGTATAGTCCATGGTATAGTCTCAGGCCCGTGTTTCCCCGCAGACTTCTGCCTTCCCAAGAGGGTTTTAATCACCTCAAATTTCTCCATATACACTTAAACACATGCTATATGTGTATTTCCTCCCGAGATCTCCTTCAGGAAGGATGGGGCTTCATCAGCGTCCCTGTTCCAAGCAGAACGGGTACGTTTTCCCAGTGTTATCCAATCTCATCCAGTGAGGTAGTGCTTAGACAATGGTGAGTGAAACTACTTGTTCCGAGCCCTGGCCTTCACCTAATAGGGGCGCAGGCGGCTCGCACAGGGCACTGGAAGGGGCAGCACCCATGGCGCTTTGGTAAGGACCCAATTTTGCATCGGTCACCGTCGCCATGGTTGCTGTACCACTGCTGAGCTTGTGGAAGATTTTTATTAGTAAGATTTTAATCAATCAAGAATAATCAATGTGAATCAAGCCATTTTTGTTGCAAGTTGTTTTTCCATTATAATCCTATAGGTAATGGATACAAAGGAATATGCTTACGTGCTGGAATGTTCAGAACGAATGAGAAACATGTGGTCAGACATACAGAAAGGGCCTGTGTGTAGAGTAAATCAACCAAGGGGGCCTCTCCTCCCTAGGGAGGGATCAAAATTGCAAGCATAAGGAAAAGTTTGACTATTTGGAAACGCCCTGTATAGGGTACATAATGAGATGCAACCTAGCATTTCGGGAGATCTCCTTGCAAGGACCTCTCGGCTTTGTTTTGCTTAAAATAAAGTATTTTCTTCTGAGAGAAAAATCCCTGACTGAGTTCGATTCTTTGGAGAACCGGCAAAATACACCACAAGCTGCCGGGTATCCGGCTCGGCTCCTCACCGAAAACCTGGAATGCATTGCACCTGTTGCCTTCTTAGACTCATGCAATGATCAGCAGCAGCTGGATGCAATAATTGGATGCCAATGTGCATTGGCTTGTTTTGTTTACAATTGAAGTAGATTGGTCTATCGAAGCAATATCCCGCGTCGGTCACAGATGTTTTGTCTCCGTTCCCTCCTTCAGGGAACGAGGGTTACCATACGTCAAATCAAGTCAAGTCACCTTCATTTATATAGCGCTTTAAACAAAATACATTGAGTCAAAGCAACTGAACAACATTCATTAGGAAAACAGTGTGTCAATAATGTAAAATGATAGTTAAAGGCAGTTCATCATTGAATTCAGTGATGTCACCTCTGTTCAGTTAAATAGTGTCTGTGCATTTATTTGCAATCAAGTCAACAATATCGCTGTAGATGAAGTGACCCCAACTAAGCAAGCCAGAGGCGACAGCGGCAAGGAACCAAAACTCCATCGGTGACAGAATGGAGAAAAAAATATTAGGAGAAACCAGGCTCAGTTGGGGGGCGTCTGACCAGACGAAACCAGGAGTTTAATTCCAGGATGCAGCAAAGTCAGATTGTGCAGAAGAATCATCTGTTTCCTGTGGTCTTGTCCTGGTGGTCCTCTGAGACAAGGTATTTACAAGGGATCCGTATCTGGGGCTATAGCTGTCCTAGTCTCTGCTGTCTTTCAGGGCAGTAGAGGTCCTTTCTAGGTGCTGATCCACCATCTGGTCTGGATACATACTGGATCCGCGTGACTGCAGTGACCCTCTGATCTGGATACAGACTGGATCTGGTGGCTACGGTGACCTCGGAATAAGAAAGAAAAAGACAAATATTAACGTAGATGCCATTCTTCTAATGATGTAGCAAGTACATAGGGTGTTATGGGAAGTGTTTCACGGTTTACCTAATTAATGCAGCCTAAAAATCCTTTAACGGATTTGGATATTAAAAGCATATTAGTATGTTATGTGAGAACCAGGTTAAATAGATGGGTCTTTAATCTAGATTTAAACTGCAAGAGTGTGTCTGCCTCCTGAACAATGTTAGGTAGGTTATTCCAGAGTTTAGGCGCCAAATAGGAAAAGGATCTGCCGCCCGCAGTTGATTTTAATATTCTAGGTATTATCAAATTGCCTGAGTTTTGAAAAACGTAGCGGAGGTAGAGGATTATAATGTAAAAGGAGCTCATTCAAATAATGAGGTGCTAAACCATTCAGGGTTTTATAATTAATAAGCAATATTTTAAAAACTATATGATGTTTAGTAGGGAGCCAGTGCAGTGTTGACAGGCCCGGGCTAATATGGTCATACTTCCTGGTTCTAGTAAGAACTCTTGCTGCTGCATTTTGGACTAGCTGTAGTTTGTTTACTAAGCGTGCAGAACAACCACCCAATAAAGCATTACAATAATCTAACCTTGAGGTCATAAATGCATGGATTAGCATTTCGGCATTTGACATTGAGAGCATAGGCCGTAATTTAGATATATTTTTGAGATGTTAACACCTCTGTCTTTTTCAGAATTTAGCAGTAAGAAATTATTCGTCATCCAGTTTTTTATATCGACTATGCATTCCATTAGTTTTTCAAATTGGTGTGTTTCACCAGGCCGCGAAGAAATATAGAGATGAGTATCATCAGCATAACAGTGAAAGCTATCACCATGTTTTCCTGATGATATCTCCCAAGGGTAACATATAAAGCGTAAAGAGTAGCGGCCCTAGTACTGAGCCTTGAGGTACTCCATACTGCACTTGTGATCGATATGATACATCTTCATTCACTGCTACGAACTGATGGCGGTCATATAAGTATGATTTAAACCATGCTAATGCACTTCCATTAATGCCAACAAAGTGTTCAAGTCTATGCAAAAGAATGTTGTGGTCAATTGTGTCAAACAATTTGTGTCAAACGCAGCACTAAGATCCAATAAAACTAATATAGAGAGATACACCCACGATCAGATGATAAAAGCAGATCATTTGTAACTCTAAGGAGAGCAGTCTCAGTACTATGATACGGTCTAAATCCTGACTGGAAATCCTCACATATACCATTTTTCTCTACGAAGGAATATAATTGTGAGGATATCACCTTTTCTAGTATCTTGGAAAGAAAAGGGAGATTCGAGATTGGTCTATAATTAACTAGTTCTTTGGGGTCAAGTTGTGGTTTTTTGATAAGAGGCTTAATAACAGCCAGTTTGAAGGTTTTGGGTACATATCCTAATGACAATGAGGAATTAATAATAGTCAGAAGAGGATCTATGACTTCTGGAAGCACCTATTTTAGGAGCTTTGATGGTATAGCGTCTAACTTACATGTTGTTGGTTTAGATGATTTAACAAGTTTATACAATTCTTCCTCTCCTATAGTAGAGAATGAGTGGAACTGTTCCTCAGGGGGTCTATAGTGCACTGCCTGATGCGATACTGTAGCTGACGGCTGAATGGTTGGAATTTTATCTCTAATAGTATCGATTTTAGAAGTAAAGTAGTTCATAAAGTCATTACTGCTGTGGTGTTGGTAAATGTCAACACTTGTTGAGGCTTTATTTTTCATTAATTTAGCCACTGTATTGAATAAATACCTGGGGTTATGTTTGTTTTCTTCTAAAAGAGAAGAAAAGTAATCGAATCTAGCAGTTTTTAATGCTTTTCTGTAGGATAGGTTACTTTCCCGCCAAGCAATACAAAATACCTCAAGTTTTGTTTTCCTCCAGCTGCGCTCCATTTTTCAGGCTGCTCTCTTTAGGGTGCAAGTATGCTCATTATACCATGGAGTCAAACTGTTTTCCTTAACCTTCCTTAAGCGTAAAGGAACAACTGTATTTAAAGTGCTAGAAAAGAGAGAGTCCATAGTTTCTGTTACATCATCAAGTTGTTCTGAGGTTTTGATTATGCTAAGGAATTTGGATAAATCAGGAAGATAACTTAAAAAGCAGTCTTTTGTGGTAGAAGTGATGGTTCTACCATACTTTTAACAAGAAGTAGAATTTTCAATTTTGGCTATATGAAGTTTGCACAAAACGAAATAATGATCTGATATATCATCATTTGGCTGCAGAATTTCAACACTATCAACATCAATTCCATGTGAAAGTATTTAATCTAGAGTATGATTTCGGCAATGAGTAGGTCCTGAAACGTGTTGTCTAACACCAATAGTGTTCAGAATGTCTATAAATGCTGATCCCAATGCATCTTTTTCATTATCAACATGGATATTAAAATCACCAACTATTAAAACTTTAATCGCAGCCAGAACTAACTCAGATGTAAAATCACCAAACTCTTTAATAAAGTCTGTATGGTGCCCTGGTGGCCTGTATACAGTAGCCAGTACAAATATAACAGGGGATTTATCATTAACATTTTTTTTCTCTGGATAATATTATATGAAGCACCATTACTTCAAACGAGTTATACTTGAAGCCTGCCCTCTGAGAAATCATGAAAATGTTGTTATAAATTGAAGCAACACCTCCCCTTTTGCCTTTTAGATGCGGCTCATGTTTATAACAGTAATCTTGCGGGGTGGACTCATTTAAAAAAATAATGTAATCATCAGGTTTAGCCAGGTTTCTGTCAAACAGAGCACATCTAAATTATGATTAGTGATCATATTATTTATAAAAAGTGTTTTCGTAGAAAGGGATCTGGGCCCCAGTTAGTCAAGTATAAACACTAAGACTATTTGCCATATTTCTAGAGAGAAGAGTGGCGCCACCCCAGGAGGGATGAAGACCATCTCTTTTAAACAGGTCAGGTCTGCCCCAAAAGCTCGTCCAATTGTCTATGAAACCTATGTTATTCTGTGGGCACCACTTAGACATCCAGCCATTGAGTGATGACAATCTGCTATGCATCTCATCACCACGGTAAGCAGGGAGGGGACCAGAGCATATTACAGTGTCTAACATCGTGCTTGCAAGTTCACACACCTCTTTAAAGTTATTTTTAGTGATCTCCGACTGGCGAGCACCGGCATGAATAACAATCTTACAGTTGCAGGATACATAGAGTGATCTTAGAGGCAAACAGATACAGTTTTAGACATTGTTCAAATAAGTACAAGCTAGAAAAAAAGGAATATATATATATATATATATATATATATATATATATATATTTTTTTACAATGAAGCCCAATAGTTTTGAAAGAGATGAGTTTACAGCTGTTGCTTGAAAACAGTCAGGGATTCAGGATTCCCGACAGTTTTTTGTTTAGTTTTTTTGACTGTATGGTTTTGAATAAGATTAATGGCAAAATCACTTTTAAAAAAAACTAAATTAATTCTACCAGTTGCACCATTAACCATTTTCAAACACCCATACAAATATTTTCTTTGTAACTTATTATTTTCTTTGAGTACCACGGAGGAGATCGGAAAGGATAAAAAAGAGGAGTGACGACAGTGAAGGACGAGAGAGGACCAGGCCTGGGCTTTATTTTGTGTTTGGTTTTTGTTTGTGGGTGGCAGTCGCCCGCAAGCGGCTGTCACACTTTTTTGTGTTTATTTAATTATTAAAGCTTAATTTGAATGTCCGCCGGCTCCCGCCTCCTCCTTCCCGAGATTGTAAAGTTTTTATAGTGTTTCACTTACTATGTGTTTCTAATCTCAAAAGATAAGGTATGTGTTTCAAACTAGGGCATTTAACATGATGCAAGAGCTAAATTAGTTTAGCAAGGTCTTATTTTAATGTTATCAAACAGAACTTTCCTGACTTCTTTTTGTGCTCTTAATTACTTATTATTACTTGAATTAATACAGTAATAATAGTCAGGGTGACTGTGAACAGGAATCAATTGAAAGAAGGAGCAAACCTATATAGGAAATATTTTTAGGAGTGTTTGAAAATAGGACTGTCACGATCATTAGCTGCCTGGAGTGTTCATGAACTCCAATAGAGGGCACTCCACTAAGGACTCTTAATAATCTGGAAAATCTGTGTCACTCTAAATAAACATGAATTGAAAGAATGAGCTAACCTATAAAGGAACCCTTTTTATAACTGTTGGAAAATGGAACACATTGCAATTGCTACGATACAATTATTGTAGTTATTGCATTGTCCTGTCCTCATAAAAATTCAGTTTGTTTCAGTTAGCCTAAACAAAGTCCCGTGATGGCACCACGGACCTCAACAACCTGACCTCACTCACTGGATGTTGTAATGTTGCCAGTGTTGGGCAAGCTACTTGAAAAATGTAGTGAGCTAAGCTACCAGTTACTCTACAGTAAATGAAGCTTCACTACACTGAAGCTACCCCCCTGGGAAATGTAGCAAGCTAAGCTACATCAACAGTAGCTTGCTACATCTAAGATACTTTTAAAATAAATTTTTTATGTTGAACACGTTTTATTACAAGTCAATGCTATCTCAGTGCTCAAAACTGTCAGTCAAACAGATAGGCAGGTGTAATTGTTTAGTTTAATAGTTTTTTGTGTTCCTTATCAACTTGGCAACAAAAACATTCAAAATACATGTAATTAACAATGTGCGCACAAGTAAGTGTATGCACCTGTTGCATGGGCATGCTTAATATACTGTAGGCCTTTGCAGAACAAAATGCAAAAAAAATGGCCAGGCTGGAGCCTGATCATTTTTACAAGCAGCATCTGAAAACATATTTTCTCTGTTATCTTGGTCGTGTCATGTACTTATCGAGGAACTGCCACGGCGACTCACTCCTCGGGATTAACTGTTCTCCGACCTCATCCTATGCCATAATTTCTCAAATAATATTTTGCGTGACTGGCCAAGGAGTGATACCATCCAGAGCAGAAGGTGGTTGTAATGCATCATAAAGATGGTTGGTTGCTATCCACCGTAAACACGAACAAGATGAAGTAGCGCCGTCGAGTCACTACTGATCCAGGATCAGCGATCTTAGCAGTTGTATTTCCCGATTTGAGTTTGAGCTTCAGAAATGCTTGCGAAAATCTTGTGTGGAAGCTACCGCACTACTTGGGAAAAAAAAGAGCTACTCTACCGAAAAGCTATTTGATTCAGAAAGCAGCAAAGCTACGAACAAGCTACTCAGAAATGTAGTTAAACTAGTAGCTTCGCTGCTTGTAGCGACGCTACTGCCCAACACTGAATGTTGCTGGCTTGTTTAGGAACTTATAAGCTTTTCGTTGACTCTGTTGCCATGGCATGTAATTAACTTGACATTCTTTCTCATCCTGTCATCATAAAATCCAGTTTGATGGCGTTTTACACACATTTTGGCTATAGTCAGAACTAATCTGTGATAGGAGCACGGAGTGAGTCTGTGCTGAGATCACGGATAACTCTAACGCAAGTCAATGACACTCACCTTCCGTGGTCCATACACAGGAAACCCAGTCTCACGGCAGTTCGTGATTTGGTCACGTAATTTAATCTATTATATCTGCACAAAGCGCACTTCTGAGACACTGAATTACTGTCCTCCTCAGGGCAAAATGCTTGAATTGTAACTATCTGAGCTCTGAAATGCGTTGAGAGTACTTTAGGTGAATAGCCGCGTTTGGGTAAAAGTCTGACCATACAATCGTCCGGTCCAAACTGCATACATGCGCTGTTCACTAACAGGGCATGCAAGTCTCCCACTCGTTTCCCGCAAGCTAGCGCGAGCAGTAGCGTCGTCTTAAATGAGAGCACTTTAAGGTCGCTAAACTCGGCTGGTTCAAAAGGTGGGTTGGACAGCACTAAGCACTAACGACAGGTCCCAGACCGGCATCTGACGAATGCGGGGTGGATTAAGCCGCCTAGCTCCCTGAAGAAATCTCGTTATCAGGGGGTGCCTCCCCACTGAATGGCCGTCTAGCAAGTCACGAAAAACGGCGATAGCGGCCAAGTAGACTTTCACTGTAGATGGGGTACTGCCAGCATCCAGACTTTCCTGTAGGAAGGTCAGAATAATGGAGATATCGCAAATCCTGGGGTCCTCATTTTTGTCAGTACACCAGTTAGCAGGTCCCAAAGCTCTGCCATATGGTGCCCCTCGCCTGAGATAAGAGGTCCCTTCTCGGCGGGATCCGCCACGGGAGAAACCACGGCTGGTTGGGCCATTTGGGTGCTACCAGGATCAACGCACATCTCTCCTCCCTGATCTTTTGCAGCACCAGCAGCATTAACTTGACTGGGGGAAAACCATACTTCCGTCCCTTTGGCCAGCGGCTCGACAGGGGGGATGCTGTCAGCGAGAAGTACAGAGGGCAGTGGGCGTTCTCTTGCGACGCAAAGAGGTCGATCTACACGTCTGACCACTCTGCCCATAGCAGCACCCTGCTCGAACTATGGTCGTGCCGAACCATAGTTCAGAGTCTCGAGACATGAACGCGTTATGATAAGGCGTTCCGTTCCCGCTCTCCACGCCGCGGCTTCACTCGACTCTGTAACCAGTGTTGAAGCGGTCTCATGTGTAACAAGTCCATTCTGCAGACGGAGGCTGCGGCTGCCATCAGACAGAGCAACCTCTGAAACGTTCTTAAGTGGATAGCTCTGCCATGAACGAAGAGGGCTAGTGTATTGTGTATCAAATGGATTCTCGGCTCTGACAGCTTCGAGATCATACATCGAGTCCAGTATCATACCCAGGAATGTGATATATTGGCGCGGCTGCAGTGTGCTCTTCTGAATGTTCATAGACAGCCCCAAACCTGTCAGATGGGCGAGGAGTCTGTGTTTGTGTTCCTCGAGAGCGCTTCTCGACCGTGCGATGACTAACTAGACGTCAAGATAGTTCAGTATGCGCATTCCACTGAGCTTCAGGGGAGCGAGCGCTGTATTCATGCACATTGTAAATACTCGGGGAGCCAAAGCAAGCCCAAACGACAACACTTTGAACTGGTACGCCACACCCTCGAATGCAAAATGCAGGAAGCGCCTGTGATGTGGGGCTATCTGGATGTGGAAGTAAGCATCCTTTAGATCCAATAAAGCAATAGTCGGGCTGAATGTGCGCAAGGATCTGCTCAACAGTTATCATCTTGAACGTGCGTTTCACGAGCATTTTATCGTGTTGATCACCCAATAAGATGCCGAGGGGAGCGTCGCCCACGCGCTGAGATGACTCAATACAGAGGGTATTAATGCATGCTGCGGCGGGGCGTGCACGCCGGCCACCGGGGAAGCATTGACCGCTATATGAATGGCAGGTGACTCGTTTGCGGGCTTCTTGCACGGGAACATACATAGTCACCTCCTCGTGTTTCCCCGAGCTTCCGCTTTGCGAAGCGTCTCTCGGAGGAGAGGCTTCACTTATGTAGCGGGTAATAGTAGAGGGAGGAAGAAAGCTCTTTTGCTGAGGCATGTAATGCATGTTTATTGAAACAGAACACAAGCGGTTTCATTCTCACAACATTTATATCGTTGACGAACTCTGGGCGGGAACACGGCCTCTTCGCCGCGGCTCTGACGAACACGTCCCGCGCACTCTTCCCCCTGGCACGAGCATCAGGAACGCTGCTCCTTCTTGCCTGCCGGGCGCGCTTGGCTACTAGAGGCCGGTTTAGGACCAAAACGGGGCTTCCTGGGCTGCCTCTAGCGGAATGGTGGCTCTGGCTCACGACACTCTGTCGCGCTCAGGAATGCGCGCCTGTTATTTCCCGCCTGGCGCTGTGCCCAAGAAGATCTGGACCTCGCTGCAGTGGGGGCTTGAGACCGTTTCGGCAAAAGATGAGGCATCATCTTAGACTGCTTGATGGTCTCGGCGTATTTCTCCGACAGAGAATCCACCTCGACACCGAAAAGTCCGGTGGGGCTCACCGGCGCATCCAGGAACTGCCTCTTTTTGGCATCACGCATGTCGGACAGCGTCAGCCACAGATGGCGATGCAGGACCACAAGGCTGCTCATATTGCGGCCGATTCCCTGAGCTACCTTTTTCGATGCCACGAGAGCGAGATCCGCCGGGACCCAAGGAGCCGAGTTTGGAAGACCTGCAGGATTGCCATCATGTGGAGGGCAGATGCTGCATGTCCAGCAGATATGTACGCCTTCTTGGCGATGTGAGCAGTAGCTCGACATGGCTTAGAAGGCAAAGAGGTGGTTTTCCAGCCAGGAGAAGACGCCAGGTGGGCCGCGATAGCATACTCGAAGGGAGGCAGTTACGCATATCCTAATTTCTCCGCCCCTTCCACCGTCGTCAGCAGCTGGGTCCCCTGTGCATGGGCTCAGGCTTAGTAAGGGGAGCGCCATGACCGGGTGAGTTCCTCGTGGACCTCAGAGGAGAAAGGCACGGGTCTCAGCGGGGCTTCAGCCTGGCGGCCCGCACCGAGGAAGGAACCGTCCATCCACCTCTTAGATGGCAGCTCCTTGGGGGCTATCCACTCCAGTTCCATATCTGCCACCGCCTCCGTGAGGATCGCCATAAGCTCGGCATCCGGCGAGGCGGGGGCGGCTTCAGACGGGGCCTCGGACCAGGTTGCCGGGTCTGAGGCATTAGTAGACACGGCGTCGTCCTCGTCATATGCAAACGAGACCATTTCCCATGCTTCTAGTGGAGGGCGGTAACTGGCCTCAGAGTATGAGAGGGAATCTACCACGTGAGGGTGGCATGGGTGTTGGGGCAACGCCAGTACCTCGACAGAATCTGTCGACGGAGCTCTCTACAGTCTCCCGGTTCGCGGCTCGACGGCTAACGGGTAACGGCCAGCCTTGCACGAAGAATCTTGATGGGAAGCTTCTCACAGGCACGACATCCCGATCCTTCGAATGCCGCCTCTGTGTGAGCCCGACCCAGGCACAGCACACACTGCTTAGACATTTTAAGAGTAAAATCACCGGAACGCGAGAGGGGATAATTTTCCACAATTTTCCGCTCCGTATGCGTGAATCCACGGCGAAACCAGACTCAAGTGAAGAAAAAAGATTCTGAGGTTTTTGGTGCCTGCCATCACCTATTTGCAAGCAAAAGAGTTATTCAATCAGACTTCATAGTTTCGAGGAAATGGCAGGGACACGTTTATTTAATTTTTTTTTTACTAATGCATTTCAATTGGAGGCATCTTTCGTGCATCAGCACAATATTTTCTGAATAATTTTTTTTTTTATAAATTTTTTTCCACAGGACAAAAGAAAAAATCGGAGCTTAACTTACTGTTAAAAAACTGAGCAACATACTGTATTGCTGGTGACAAAAACACATATTAAAACTTTTTTGCTGTAAAATGCGCAATGGTTTACTTTTTTATTGATTTTTATTTTTTACAAAGGTCTAGATTTTTTTTAATTACAGAATTCAATATCAAGATAATAATAAGACCAAAATAATATAATTAAACTAAAGAAATGAATGAATACAAGGATAACATCTAAATAAATGTTGATAGATGTAGCGTTATAGTTTTAAAAATATTAATAAACAGCAAATCAACACAGCTTCGAAATAATAACCGAAAAATACCTAAATAATAATAATACATAATTCATATACATAATAATAATACATAATTAATATGGGGTTGGCGCTGTGCGTCAACCCCAAAGCGTCAAAAACTAAAGCGTGTTCAAGCGCCTCTAGCGTCACTGACATGAGATGTTTATCGCTATGAAATCACGTTCAAGAAGTCTCATTTAGCACACATCACGATACTTGCCATCAGTATACAAGAGCCTCAGGTTGGGTGAGTTAGACAGTCTATGGTGAGTAGTAGTAAATATGCTCTTTTAATGCCTGTTATAAAATGTATTCTGTATTCTTATTAATCAGATGAGCGCCTTATGTTTACTCTCTGTATTACATCGGTCATCCGAGGCTGTCTTTGAGTTTAATTAAATGAACACAGCTTCTAACTTGGGTGATTAAACTGTCACACGATGTGCCATAGACCTGGGTTCTGTTATATATTATTTCAGGTTCAAAGATATAAATTGTATTTGTAGTAAAATCATGGTAACCATGACACCTACAGTAGTAGTTAAAACCCAGTAAACAAGACATTTACCATGTTTTTTTTTTACTGCAGTAACTGTAGTTTTACTATGGTTTCGTAATAGCACAATAATCACCAAAATAACTATGGTTGTACCACTGTAATGATAGTGTTTTAATGTGCTTTTATATGACATATTTCACAGTAATCACATCTACTGTACCATGCTTGTAATACCCTTTTAATGTAAATAAAAAATAAAAATAAAAAACATTTTTCCCATCTTGCTGTTCATTCATATTAGTTTATATCTTAAATATTTTGCTCACAGATAACATTCTGTATATAATTCTCTTTTATTTTCTTTCCCCTTGTATTTATTTTTTAGCGTAAAGGAAGACGTAAAGGAAGCAGTCACCCCAGTGGTGTTTGTGGAAAGGTATTCCTTCAGAAATAGAGAAGACAGAAAGCTGCAGAGGCAGGTTGGTCTGTGATAGTTTGTCCCTTTTATCAAACATTCCTGCTTTTATCATTTGCACAGCATTTGTTGTTTCTTAAACTGTTGTACGGTCCAAATACCCACACTTGCCATCTTTGCACATTTCCTTTATTTGGCCCAAGTGAGCATGAAGATCACAAGTGTGTGTCGATCTTGACATGACAAAGTTCGTTTCAACTTTGCATTTTAAAATAAACTTCTAAATGTGTTTTCAATAGTCCCTACTAAAGATGACAATTTAATTTGTTGTGCTTCTAATTAAGTGTTAAAAAGAAGTTACAAATGATGTACAAAATAAATATAATTTTCTGTGCACCAAGAAAACGTGCAACACTTTGTTTTACTACTAAATTATTCTCAATTTCTAATTATTATTATTAATATTTCATATACATTGGAAAGGTTTGCGTGACCTCCTGTGAGATCTCTGCAAAAATTATCACGATTAATTCCAAAACATGATGTATGATGGGATACACTAAGTGTTGTATAGCGCTCCGGAGCAGTATTGGAGAGGTTTAGTGTGAGTTAAGGACGCTGTGCTTTGGCATTATTAAGACCGGGGACAGTCTTGTGCATGCACTGTCACGCACACACACTCTCAAGTGACTAAGACCTCAAGTGTGGGTATCTGGAAAGGGGAAAAGTCTTTAAAATGATCCCTAAATACAGTCACACATCAAAGTCTTAATAATTCAGTAATTCAATTTAACACTTGTATGATATTGTACAAGCCCCTGGACAATCTCCTCTGACACTATCACAATAATGGAAAATCAGTTGCCCCACACAGTCAGAAAGTTTATATTGTTCATTGGCTTCTCATTAAATTACTTCAAATAAGCCCCATCTGTTCATGTTCCCACTATACATGATCTCCATGAGTAGAAATGCTAGTTTAATGTGTCATGTGATATATATTAAATCTTTGATTAATTTGTCAGAACCAGATCAATTACACTACTGATAATGATTAAACCAACTCATATGAATATAGCTTGCTATTAATGACTTGCTTTTAATAATGGATGCATTTAACATTTAATTATACAGCATCTTTGTAGAGGATGCTTTCATGGTCTAAAAAATAATGTATAAGTAATGTATAAGTTAAAGTATATAGTAATGTATAAGTTGCATGTAATGATATAATATTTCCTTTCTTTCTGTCTTACAGGATTGTTTGCAGATAATGCTGTTCTTCTTTTTCAGAATTTTTCAGCCAACCCTCACAAACCTTCCTAAAAACTAAAAGAGAGTCTCAGCAAACCTTGCCATGATCAGCTCTTCCCAGGTACATTTGTTTAGATTTTTTTTTAATCAACATTTACTCATCAAATGCTCTGGTCTGAATCTTATTTAAAATTAAATTAATTATATGTTTAATGAGCAATATTAATTGCACACAAAGTAAGATTATCTCTCACAGGACTGGTCATGTCAGCCATGATTATTCTTTCCAATGTTTTTTTTATATTTATTTTATTTTATTTGATACAGCTATTATAATTATATCATGTTAGTGAAGTGTGACTGGAACATTTTTAATCTAAAGTTTTTTAAAAAACACCACATGTTATTCTTAAAAGAACACAAATGTCATAAAAGTGGTTTAGTTGATATAAACACCAATTGACATTATTTCATTGTTTTGTAAATGTTGTGTTATAAATTGTGAATTGATAGTTGATTGTTTGAAGCCAGGCCTTACACTGCACTGACTAAAAAACATTTGTGAGAGGAGTCAGGAACTTTGTAGTAAGATTCTAGAGGAAGAAAACACATTTACTGCAAATAGATGAATTCTCTGAGAACTACGCATGCTAATGGAGTCTCATGAGCAAGTCCTTTGCCTCTGTAATTTTTTCTTAATTCTTACAGAATGAAATTGTTTATTGCAGTATTTTTATTTGTACAGATGATCTCATCAGCCAAATGAGGGGTTTTGACCAAGTGATGCTCTTGAAAGGAGTGGAAGAAGAGGATGTGGTAAATTTTCTTCAGAGAAAAAGCTTCTCAAAAGGTCTTAAAGCAGCTCGAAGAATGGTAAGTGTACAGTACTACAAGGGTCATAGTTGCTCACCCTGCTAAAATCACACAGAACATAAGCTGAGCTCTCTGTCCATTAAACAACTTCATCTGGATTGTTTGTTTCACTTTGACCAGGTCTGGGATCTTAGGACTGAGAGATCCTCTGGCTGAGAAATGGCTACACCACATCAGTGCTGGATATCAACCACAAACTGTTTCCAGACACGAGAGAAGAAGATAACGATGGGGAGATGTAACCAAATTAGATGTGATGATGGGAATCATTATTTTCTGAAACAGTATCACATGTCTTATATGTATCACAGTTGACTGGATGGAACTGTGTGACTTTTAAGGACATTTCATCACTCATTTGTGTGAACTGATTAATATATGAGGTTAATGTATTTTTGAAGATAATTATTTTCCTTGAATCGTATTTGTCTTAATGCTACTTTATCAACTTTATAGTCTATGCTTCAATAAAATGAATATGATGAATATTGTGTTCTGAAGATTCTTGGTAAATACATCATTTTACTAGGTAGGCTCATATGTGTTTATTTTAGACTCGGAAAAACTACATATTAATTATTGGGATTATTTTTTACTTAAGACATAAAAATATTTGATCAGATTAATGATATCTGGGACATCAATACACCAGAAAGTTATTAATGTTTATATTTAGTAACAAATGCCAATTGTTTTGTGAAATAAAAGGAGTTACGAGATTCATTATTTTGCATTACAAGATGGTGCCATGGGCTTTATTGTTACAAACACTTGAGGGATAACTGAGAATGTGGCAGGAATGATCAACGTGGATCTTGTACTTCATTAAAACCAAGAGCATGCACATTACTGATGTCCAGCAACTGAGGAGCAAGATACGGGGGTGAGGAGGACATTTTTACACTGATTTTTGCTAATTAGTTATTTATATATATATATATATATATATATATATATATATATATATATATATATATATATATATATATATATATATATATGAATTTGTCCTTGTGTAATAGTGAAGTATCTCAATGTGTATACATTGTCCTTGATTACTGCTTAACAGTGGGGAATAGATAAAGGCATGTTGTTGCAGGCTCATCCATTATATTTATTGCTGTTTACTTCAAAAATCAAATAAGTAATTATTATTTTTATTATTAAAACATTTCTTTATACATTTTCCATGTTTCATCAGATGGCCTCACAATGTCCTGTCAAAAGCTTTCCTAGACATGAGAGAGAGAAAAGAGAAAAAGTCTGTGAAAAATGTCAGATATAAATGTGACTCCGCTCAGTTTGTTGTCCATGATGAGAATACATACATGTAGGTTTTACTGCCCTTCTACCCCCAGGGGCCCAGTAGAACCCCCCGGAAGAGCCAAAAACTGTACATTTCAAATGGCTGTAAATCAGAGTCCAATAAACATATCAAAGAGAAAATGGGCAGGATTATTACTTATGAAGAAACGGTCTGTGTCGAGGAAGAATGGAGACATGAAAGTACGCGTCCTTCAGGTCGATCGCTGCAAACCAATCCATCGGATGAATGCATTCGAAAATGCGCTTGGGCATTAGCATCTTAAACGGGAGTCTGTGCAGAGCTCTGTTCAAGGCACGCAGGTCCAGGATTGGCATTAACCCAACTGTCTTCTTGGGTACTATGACATAAAATGGCTGTAAAAGCCGGACCTCATGTCGGCTGGAGGGACCGTCTCTATCGCGCCCAGCAGGGTCGCGACCTCCGCGCGCATGACAGGGGCATCTTTGCCCACCATCGTCGCGTGGAAACCCCCCCAAACCTGGGGGGATGCCAGACGAACTGAATCGCTTAGCCGAGCCTGAGCGTCCGGATGAGCCAGCGGGAAGTTCTGGGGAGCTCTAGCCAGGCTCCCAGGAACCAAACCAGCAGGGTCAAGGGGACTACAGGCGTACCCACAGTGGTGGAGCAGACAGCCCCGGCATGGGAGGCATAGCGTCCCTTAGCGGGGGCGGAGTGCGGGCACTTGTCTGACTCCAAGTGGCAAAGAGGCCATGAGAAGGCGAAGCGTTCTTGAGCCGTCTTTGCATGGAAACTGGCCAGGGGAGAGAGGAACAAGAGCGGCGAGGAAGCACGTCACCAGCTGTCGTTCGTGGCCTCTTGGGACCCGGAGGTAGAGGAAACAGCTCTTTTAGTGAAGGTTTGGGTACCACCGGCCACAGGGCCAGTGGCGGAACAAAAAGAAAACGAGAACAAAGGATTCTCCCCCGGCCCTCCTCCAGGGGAGGACGAGACGTCAACGCCGGGTCGCCCGTCTCAGGAACACCGCTTGGCATGACATTTGGCAGGTTTAGGGGCAGAGACGGGTTGCGCCGCCCTTCTGCGGCCATCCCCTCGCTGCGGCCTGGGTGAAGGCTGCTGCTTTGGCCGAGCGGGAGTGGAGGAGGCCGCAGGGGGGCGCCCTCGGCGACGAGCAGGCTGAGTTTGCACCGGCGGCAGGGTGGAAGCAGCAGCGGGCTGCCAGGGCAGGATGTGTATGATGGCCTCAGACTCCTTCTGGGCAGCAGAGAACTGCTGGGCAAAGCTCTCTACCGCGTCGCCAAAGAGGCCATCCTGGGAGACCGGGGAGTTGAGGAGCTGAGCCCGATCAGACTCCCTCATGTCTGCCAGATTCAGCCATAGGTGGCGCTCCTGGACCACCAAAGTGGACATCACCTGACCCAAGGAGCGCGCAGTGACCTTCGTCGCGCAGAGAGCGAGGTCGGTAGCAGTGTGCGCCTCCTGCAAAACCCCTGGGTCAAGACCGCCCTCATGCAGCTGCCGGAGCAGCTTGGCCTGATAGACCTGAAGTGAGGCCATGGCATGAAGGGCAGAAGCGGCCTGGCCCGCATCTCTTTAAGCCTTGGCCACAACCGTGGATGAGAACTTACAGGCCTTGGAGGGCAGCTTGGCACGAATTTAGATATTCATTTATGTAAATAATCTATATGCACAAAGACAGTATGACCTTTTTGTCCCCTTTTTGTTTTAAAGCTTGATGAAGAGAGTGCAAGTTGCACGCGTAGCAGTGATTGACAGTTACAAAACACTGTGTACAAAAAATAAGTTTAAGCTCTTTAGCGTTAGCGTTACAGAAAGGTCTGATTTACGCACTGTTACAACAGTCATTGTTTTGTTTTGTTTTTTTCTTTTTACAATGACATTTGAGTTCATGACTGTAATGTTGTTGTTTCTTGTGGCAGACTAAAGAGGAATGACAGACGGTTGATCTTTGAATAAAAAACTGTTTAGTTTAAGGTTTGAAATTCATTTTTTTTTTTATAGACTACGAAGTCTAATATCATAAGCCCCCCATCCCGTCACCCAAGACCGCAGACACCCCACTTACCCCCCAAATATATATATATATATAGGCTATAATAGAGTACCGGCACCTCTTTTGGGCCACTTAAAGCACTGATCAAAGGTAATGTAAATTATATGTAAATAATACAACTGCCAAATTGTGATGCCAGAGAAGAGTTGTTGACAGTCATATGCCTTAGAGCAGTGGTTCCCAATCTTTTTCAGCTCGCGGCCCACACAACCAAACACATTTGTTTGCGCTGCGCACTGCAAAAAAATTAGCTGCCCCCGCTATTGTTGGGTTAATAACTTAGTATTCAGAATCTAGATTGTTAACTGTATTTATTGAATGAACTAGGGCTGTGCGATATGAAAAAAAAAAACTAACAAAAAAAAACATGTGATTTCTTTGAAAGTCAAAGTATCACTATAGTAAAGGTGTAACAAAGAGGAAAGACTTATGGCAAAATAATAATAATAATAATAATATAAATAAAACCTGTGTCCAGGTTTTTTTTTTTTTTTTTTTTCAATGCATTGTTCATAGAGCTCATTAATTGTAGCGGTGCCTCAGGTGTTAAAATAGATTTGTTATACATTAAACAGGTTCACACATAGGCCTACTCCGTCTGCAGTGCGTATACAATGTGTAAGTGGTTCAGAAGCAGCAGTGAGAGTGCGTTATTGTAACATGAAAGCACATCAAAATAATGCACAAGCGCAAATCTCTCTGTTCGCACGCAGATTTCCTTTTTCTCTGTCACAAAACCAGACGTGCTTGCTCAGATACACGCTGCTATCGCCCGGAGAGTGCAAACACTTAAAACGTGTCTCCTCTCACTTAAACTGCATCCTGTGCACTCAAAACTCTCTCTATGCTCATGTGCTAGATATTATTTTCATACGTTTTTATTTCTAGCCTTTTACCACGTGCAGTGTGAATGCTCTGATCCATTAACATGGGCTCGGGAAAAAGGCGCATCACAGACAGTGTATGAATCTCGTGTTAGACATATGCCCGGTCTGTTCTGTTCTGTTCTGTTGCATTCTGATAAAAACCAGATCCAGGCAGAGCTTGGCAGCGGATAGACAGTCAGCAGAGCAAGCAGTCAGGAGGAAACATTTTGACAGCCATTTATTTATGTTTAATTTGTTGTTCTGTAGCATATGCAGCAAAAATATAAATTGGTGGTTTATTCTTAAACAAATCTGCCAGTTCGAATAGTGGAAGCAAAGTTACAGTTTAATATTTATTTTTTGTTATTTAATTATATATATGAAATTATGTTATTATGTTATGACTTAGACATTTTTATATATGTTATGTAATATCATAATTGGCAGCCCACCTGCAATACCACCGCGGACCACAGGTTGAAAACCACTGCCTTAGAGGGCTTCCTAAATCATGTCATGCTATTACAATCCTTGTATAGGCCTCTGGAAAAGGCTCATGTGGTTCTTAAACATAGATAGCAGCTAAGGATTCCTTCAGAAAAAACTCAGGAAAACTGGATGAGGAGGGACTGGAAATAGCTGTCTGAGTATTACTTTAAGCCAGAGATACTTAAATGTTAATTTTTCAACAATTTTATTGTCATAATGAGCTCAAACAACATTCATAAAGGTGGGACTGATTGATTGTCTTTGTAGTAGTAGTAGTAGTTGTTGTTGTTGTTGTTTTTAATAATATTATACTGTAAGGTTACAAAAAGTGTAGCTGTTTTTATTTTATTTTATTTTTTTTCTAGAATCTTCATCTTACTATCACTCTCTGTTTTTTAAAGTGTTTTTCACAAGTTCATCAAACAACCGCAGTAAGAATATTTCATCAAGCACGGTGAGTAATGGCTTCTCTTGCTATTATAACAGGAAACAGATGATTCTTCTGCACAATCTGACTTTGCTGCAGCCTGGAATTGAACTACTAGTTTTCGTCTGGTCAGAGGAGAACTGACCCCCCAACTGAGCCTGGTTTCTCCCAAGGTTTTTTTCTCCATTCTGTCACTGATGGAGTTTCGGTTCCTTGCCGCTGTCGCCTCTGGCTTGCTTAGTTGGGGTCACTTCATCTACAGCGATATCATTGACTTGATTGCAAAAAAAAAAGACACTATTTCAACTGAACAGAGATGACATAACTTAATTCAATGACGAACTGCCTTTAACTATCATTTTGCATTATTGAGACACTGTTTTCCAAATGAATGTTGTTCAGTGCTTAGACGCAATGTATTTTGTTTAAAGCACTATATAAATAAAGGTGATTGATTGATTGTTATTTGCACCTCTTGCCACATGTACAGTTTATCTATCTCTGTCGCTGATGAGGGATTCACATGTAATAAATGCAGGGAAATAGTTAGGCAGACAGAGAAGATTTCAGAATTAGAGACACGCATTCAAACTTTAATTGAGGACAGTAAGAATGTTAGGGCTCTAGATACGGCTTTGGATGCATCTAGCTCAGGGAGAGCTGTACATTGTTCGGTTCCGGAAACAGAGCCCCTGCAGCAGGGCAACTGGGTGACGGTGAGGCAGCGTAGTCGTGGGACAAAACACCGCTCTTCTGTTCCGATCAAAACATTAAACAGGTCAGTGATGCACCCACTGAGAAACCTGATTAAAGTGCTCTAGTTATTGGTGATTCTATTGTACGGAACGTGAATATAGAGACAGCAGCCACCATAGTCAAATGTTTACCGGGAGCCAGAGCGCCTGACATCTTTGCATATTTCAAAATGCTGGCTAATGCTAAACATAAATACAGTAAGATTGTTATTCATGCCGGTGCTAATGATGTCCGACTTTGCCAGTCGGAGATCACTAAAAATAACATTAAAGAGGTGTGTGAACTTACAAGCACGATGTCAGACACTGTAATATGCTCTGGTCCCCTCCCTGCTTACCGTGGTGATGAGATGCATAGCAGATTGTCATAATTTAATGGAGTCTAAGTTGTGCCCACAGAATAACATAGGTTTCATAGACAATTGGTCGAGCTTTTGGGGCAGACCTGACCTGTTTAAAAGAGATTGTCTTCATCCCTATTGGGGTGGAGCCATTCTTCTCTCTAGAAATATGGCAAATAGTCTTAGTGTTTATACTTGACTAACTGGGGCCCAGGTCAGGAAGCAGACAGACTCGCTAAACCGACCATCTGCTAGCTGCCTCCCATCACAGAGGTCAGTTAATTCTCAGCACATGGAGACTCTTTCACATATATGTCACACTATAGAGACTCTGTCTGTTCCCTGAACTAGAAAATACAAAAAACGTCCAAACCAAGTTAAGATTAACAATTTAATTGAGGTTTAACAAATAAAAAACAAATGCAATACGGATAAACAAATGATAAGCCTTGGCTTATTAAATATCATATCCATTTCTACGAAAACACTTTTTGTAAATAATATGATCACTGATCATTATATAGATGTACTCTGTTTGACAGAAACCTGGCTAAAACCTGATGATTACATTATTTTAAATGAGTCCACCCCCCAAGATTACTGTTAAAAACATGAGCCACGTCTAAAAGGCAAAGGGGGAGGAGTTGCTTCAATTTATAACAATGTTTTCAGGATTTCTCAGAGGGCAGGCTTCAAGTATAACTCGTTTAAAGTAATGGTGCTACATATAACATTATCCAGAGAAACAAATGTTAATGATAAATCCCCTGTTATGTTTGTACTGGCAACTGTACAGGCCACCAGGGCACCATACAGACTTTATTAAAGAGTTGATGATTTTACATCCGAGTTAGTTCTGGCTGCAGATAAAGTTTTAATAGTTGGTGATTTTAATATCCATGTCGATAATGAAAATGATGCATTGGGATCAGCATTTATAGACATTCTGAACTCTATTGATGTTAGAGCTTCAGTGCTTAAGAGTTCCAGTTTAAAGGTTTCTGAGAGCAGTAATGTTGAAATACTGCTTCTGTTTAAATGAAGTGAAATCTAGCTGAAATCTGATCAAAACCTTCTCTCTCTGTGAGAGAAAGCTAATTCATTCACTGTTCAGGGCAAATCTTGCCAAACTGAAAGATGCTTAAGTCTTATGAAATACAATGTTTTTGCAATGCTGTATGACAGTTTTTAATGTGTTAGAAGTTATATGCACAAGAACTTATGTTTGAGCTTCAATGCTCAGGTTTGTCAGTTTTCATGTTTCTGAGACTAATAATGTTGAAATAGTGCTTTTGTTCAAATGAAGTGAAAACTAGCCCAAATCTGATCAAAAGCTTCTCTATCTGTGAGAGAAAGCTAATTCATTCACTGTTTATTTCAATACTTGCCAAACTGAAAGATGCTTATATCTTATTAAATAAAATGTTTTCTGTAATGCAGTGAGACAAATTTTAATGTTTTAGAGGTTATATGCACAAGAACTTATGTCAGAGCTTCAATGCTCAGGTTTGTCAGTTTTCATGTTTCTGAGACTAATAATGTTGAAATAGTGCTTCTGTTCAAATTAAGTGAAATCTAGCCCAAATCTGCTCAAAAGCTTGTCTCTCTATCAGAGAAAGCTGCTTCATTCAATATTCGGTGCAAATCTTGCCAAACTGAAAGATGCTTATGCCTTATGGAATACAATGTTTTTGCAATGCTGTAAGACTGTTTTTAATGTGTTAGAAGTTATATGCACAAAAATTTATGTTTGAGCTTTAATGCTCAAGATTGCCAGTTTACAGGTTCCTGAGACTAATAATGTTGAAATAGTGCTTCTGTTCAAATGAAGTGAAATCTAGCCCAAATCTGCTCAAAACCTTTTCTCTCTATCAGAGAAAGCTGTTTCATTCAATATTCAGTGCAAATCTTGCCAAACTGAAGTGTGCTTATGCCTTATGAAATACAATGTTTTTGCAATGCTGTAAGACTGTTTTTAATGTGTTAGAAGTTATATGCACAAAAACAGGTTTCTGAGAGCAGTAATGTTGAAATACTGCTTCTGTTCAAATGAAGTGAAATCTAGCTGAAATATGCTCAAAACCTTTTCTCTGTATCAGAGAAAGCTGTTTCATTCAATATTCAGTGCAAATCTTGCCAAACTGAAGGATGCTTAAGCCTTATGAAATACAATGTTTTTGCAATGCTGTAAGACTGTTTTTAATGTGTTAGAAGTTATATGCACAAAAACAGGTTTCTGAGAACAGTAATGTTGAAATACTGCATTTGTACAAATGAAGTGAAATGTAGCCGAAATCTGATCAAAACCTTTTCTCTCTATTAGAGAAAGCTGTTTCATTCAATATTCAGTGCAAATCTTGCCAAACTGAAGGATTGCTTATGCCTTATGAAACACAATGTTTTTGCAATGCTGTAAGACTGTTTTTAATGTGTTAGACGTTATATGCACAAAAACAGGTTTCTGAGAGCAGTAATGTTGAAATACTGCTTCTGTTCAAATGAAGTGAAATCTAGCTGAAATCTGCTGAAAAGCTTTTCTCTCTATTAGAGAAAGCTGTTTCATTCAATATTCAGTGCAAATCTTGCCAAACTGAAGGATGCTTATGCCTTATGAAATACAATGTTTTTGCAATGCTGTAAGACTGTTTTTAATGAGTTAGAAGTTATATGCACAAAAACTTATGTTTGAGCTTCAATGCTCAAGATTGTCAGTTTTGAGGTTTCTGAGAGCAGTAATGTTGAAATACTGCATCTGTTCAAATGAAGTGAAATCTAGCCAAAATCTGCTCAAAAGCTTTTCTCTCTATTAGAGAAAGCTGTTTGATTCAATATTCAGTGCAAACCTTGCCAAACTGCAGGATGCTTATGCCTTATGAAACACAATGTTTTTGCAATGCTGTAAGACTGTTTTTAATGTGTTAGAAGTATTATGCACAAAAACAGGTTTCTGAGAGCAGTAATGTTGAAATACTGCTTCTGTTCAAATGAAGTGAAATCTAGCTGAAATCTGCTGAAAAGCTTTTCTCTCTATTAGAGAAAGCTGTTTCAATCAATATTCAGTGCAAATCTTGACAAACTGAAGGATGCTTATGCCTTATGAAATACAATGTTTTTGCAATGCTGTAAGACTGTTTTTAATGTGTTAGAAGTTATATGCACAAAAACAGGTTTCTGAGAGCAGTAATGTTGAAATACTGCATATGTTCAAATGATGTGAAATCTAGCCGAAATCTGCTCAAAAGCTTTTCTCTCTATTAGAGAAAGCTGTTTCATTCAATATTCAGTGCAAACCTTGCCAAACTGCAGGATGCTTATGCCTTATGAAACACAATGTTTTTGCAATGCTGTAAGACTGTTTTTAATGTGTTAGAAGTTATATGCACAGAAACAGGTTTCTGAGAGCAGTAATGTTGAAATACTGCTTCTGTTCAAATGAAGTGAAATCTAGCCCAAATCTGCTCAAAAGCTTTTCTCTCTATTAGAGAAAGCTGTTTCATTCAATATTCAATGCAAATCTTGCCAAACTGCAGGATGCTTATGCCTTATGAAACACAATGTTTTTGCAATGCTGTAAGACTGTTTTTAATGTGTTTAGAAGTTATATGCACAAAAACAGGTTTCTGAGAGCAGTAATGTTGAAATACTGCATCTGTTCAAATGAAGTGAAATCTAGCCGAAATCTGCTCAAAAGCTTTTCTCTCTATTAGAGAAAGCTGTTTGATTCAATATTCAGTGCAAACCTTGCCAAACTGCAGGATGCTTATGCCTTATGAAACACAATGTTTTTGCAATGCTGTAAGACTGTTTTTAATGTGTTAGCAGTTATATGCACAAAAACAGGTTTCTGAGAGCAGTAATGTTGAAATACTGCTTCTGTTCAAATGAAGTGAAATCTAGCTGAAATCTGCTGAAAAGCTTTTCTCTCTATTAGAGAAAGCTGTTTCAATCAATATTCAGTGCAAATCTTGCCAAACTGAAGGATGCTTATGCCTTATGAAATACAATGTTTTTGCAATGCTGTAAGACTGTTTTTAATGTGTTAGAAGTTATATGCACAAAAACAGGTTTCTGAGAGCAGTAATGTTGAAATACTGCTTCTGTTCAAATGAAGTGAAATCTAGCCCAAATCTGCTCAAAAGCTTTTCTCTCTATTAGAGAAACCTGTTTCATTCAATATTCAGTGCAAATCTTGCCAAACTGCAGGATGCTTATGCCTTATGAAACACAATATTTTTGCAATGCTGTAAGACTGTTTTTAATGTGTTAGAAGTTATATGCACAAAAACAAGTTTCTGAGAGCAGTAATGTTGAAATACTTGCTTCTGTTCAAATGAAGTCAAATCTAGCCCAAATCTGCTCAAAAGCTTTTCTCTCTATTAGAGAAAGCTGTTTCATTCAATATTCAATGCAAATCTTGCCAAATTGCAGGGTTGCTTATGCCTTATGAAACACAATGTTTTTGCAAATGCTGTAAGACTGTTTTTAATGTGTTAGAAGTTATATCCACAAAAACAGGTTTCTGAGAGCAGTAATGTTGAAATACTGCTTCTGTTCAAATGAAGTGAAATCTAGCTGAAATCTGCTGAAAAGCATTTCTCTCTATTAGAGAAAGCTGTTTCATTCAATATTCAGTGCAAATCTTGCCAAACTGAAGGATGCTTATGCCTTATGAAATACAATGTTTTTGCAATGCTGTAAGACTGTTTTTAATGTGTTAGAAAGTTATATGCACAAAAACAGGTTTCTGAGAGCAGTAATGTTGAAATACTGCATCTGTTCAAATGAAGTGAAATCTAGCTGAAATCTGCTGAAAAGCTTTTCTCTCTATTAGAGAAAGCTGTTTCATTCAATATTCAGTGCAAATCTTGCCAAACTGAAGGATGCTTATGCCATATGAAATACAATGTTTTTGCAATGCTGTAAGACTGTTTTTAATGTGTTAGAAGTTATATGCACAAAAACAGGTTTCTGAGAGCAGTAATGTTGAAATACTGCATCTGTTCAAATGAAGTGAAATCTAGCCGAAATCTGCTCAAAAGCTTTTCTCTCTATTAGAGAAAGCTGTTTCATTCAATATTCAGTGCAAACCTTGCCAAACTGCAGGATGCTTATGCCTTATGAAACACAATGTTTTTGCAATGCTGTAAGACTGTTTTTAATGTGTTAGAAGTTATATGCACAAAAACAGGTTTCTGAGAGCAGTAATGTTGAAATACTTGCTTCTGTTCAAATGAAGTCAAATCTAGCCCAAATCTGCTCAAAAGCTTTTCTCTCTATTAGAGAAAGCTGTTTCATTCAATATTCAATGCAAATCTTGCCAAACTGCATGATGCTTATGCCTTATGAAACACAATGTTTTTGCAATGCTGTAAGACTGTTTTTAATGTGTTAGAAGTTATATGCACAAAAACAGGTTTCTGAGAGCAGTAATGTTGAAATACTGCTTCTGTTCAAATGAAGTGAAATCTAGCTGAAATCTGCTGAAAAGCTTTTCTCTCTATTAGAGAAAGCTGTTTCATTCAATATTCAGTGCAAATCTTGCCAAACTGAAGGATGCTTATGCCTTATGAAATACAATGTTTTTGCAATGCTGTAAGACTGTTTTTAATGTGTTAGAAGTTATATGCACAAAAACAGGTTTCTGAGAGCAGTAATGTTGAAATACTGCATCTGTTCAAATGATGTGAAATCTAGCCGAAATCTGCTCAAAAGCTTTTCTCTCTATTAGAGAAAGCTGTTTCATTCAATATTCAGTGCAAACCTTGCCAAACTGCAGGATGCTTATGCCTTATGAAACACAATGTTTTTGCAATGCTGTAAGACTGTTTTTAATGTGTTAGAAGTTATATGCACAAAAACAGGTTTCTGAGAGCAGTAATGTTGAAATACTGCTTCTGTTCAAATGAAGTGAAATTTAGCCCAAATCTGCTCAAAAGCTTTTCTCTCTATTAGAGAAACCTGTTTCATTCAATATTCAGTGCAAATCTTGCCAAACTGCAGGATGCTTATGCCTTATGAAACACAATATTTTTGCAATGCTGTAAGACTGTTTTTAATGTGTTAGAAGTTATATGCACAAAAACAGGTTTCTGAGAGCAGTAATGTTGAAATACTTGCTTCTGTTCAAATGAAGTCAAATCTAGCCCAAATCTGCTCAAAAGCTTTTCTCTCTATTAGAGAAAGCTGTTTCATTCAATATTCAGTGCAAACCTTGCCAAAACTGAAGGATGCTTATGCCATATGAAATACAATGTTTTTGCAATGCTGTAAGACTGTTTTTTAATGTGTTCGAAGTTATATGCACAAAAAAGGTTTCTGAGAGCAGTAATGTTGAAATACTGCATCTGTTCAAATGAAGTGAAATCTAGCTGAAATCTGCTGAAAAGCTTTTCTCTCTATTAGAGAAAGCTGTTTCAATCAATATTCAGTGCAAATCTTGACAAACTGAAGGATGCTTATGCCTTATGAAATACAATGTTTTTGCAATGCTGTAAGACTGTTTTTAATGTGTTAGAAGTTATATGCACAAAAACAGGTTTCTGAGAGCAGTAATGTTGAAATACTGCTTCTGTTCAAATGAAGTGAAATCTAGCTGAAATCTGCTGAAAAAGCTTTTCTTCTATTAGAGAAAGCTGTTCAAT